>NW_024583035.1:177681-190770 GCF_018398535.1 Haplochromis burtoni
TTCAGCATTGCATTAGGATATGGATCTAAAACTGCGTACAGTACTTTCAGCTCTGGCCTGCTCTTACAGTAAGCTGTGGTTTTATACAAATTACTTTGTTTGTATGATTTGTTGTACTGTGCTTGTGTACCCCATTGTTCAATCTGTCATTTCAAAAGTATTCTGAGTCATTCCATAATATGGTCATTTCAAACGGAAAAAATATCATCACAAATCACCGAAACGATTATGATAGGGGACTGAATGCCCTATTTTTTCTGTGGCAACTTGCCCCTGGTAGGGTTTCCCGAGGTGAATTGGTCCTCAGTGAGAGGCCAGATATAGTGTTTACCTTTAAAAAAGAGCATATCTGGGATTCAAGTACCTCCACCTAGAACAGGGACACCAGGGCCTGCCCTGGAGGCACACCTGGAGTAAGATCTCGTTGGCGAGTGGCGTGGGCATCTGGCCAGGGTCAGCCCCGGAAGGAGACCGTAGGGCTAACCAAGGATATTCTAGAGAGATTATTTAATTTTTATTTCTTTTTTTCAAAATCATAGTAATTTTAGCACTCAGAATGACTATGGCTGTTTTTACTCTGAGTTATGACAGACAAAAAATTCCAAGCGTGGCATTTCAAAGAAACTGTATGAACTTAGTTAGGATGGCTTTATTCATTTTACCAAAGTTGATGTATCCACTGACTAGATATTTTAATCATCCATTGTCTTCCATTAAGCCTAACCTACCTCTCAAGGGGTGTAGCCTGCAAAAGGCAGAAAAGCCTGAGGCTAGATTTGAACCCAGGACCTTCTTTCTACAAGTTGCCAGTGCTACCCTGCTAACATGCCACAAAGAATATATAAATGAGCAAAATAAAATCTGTTAATTCTGAAAATGGGCCATGTTTAATTAAGAAAAGATTTGGAACAGGATGATACAGTCAAACTATTTCACACTTTTTCTCGGATCTCAGCCTGTCAACAATGCAATACCACTATATGACTATGGCTTTGACTAGGATCCTGCAACTTGAACAGTTGATTACAACTGACTTACTACAGACATCTTTAAAAATTTGTTGACTGAATAAAATGTCAGTTCAGGCAGTCTGTTCAAATGGACATTCACTGAGCAAAACCCAACTGTTGCTGTGTTGATATACTGCAAAACTCAGTGATTTATTATTAAATACATGTAGATTTCTCAGATTTCTACAGAAGCATACATATATTACTGCTGGTATTTACTGAACAAACACACAGCCTTTTTTGCTTCCATTATATTCTGTTTTAAAAAAGTTTGAGATATGAACTCCTGGTGTACTGGGATGAGGAAAAACTGGAATGAGGAAAATAGTTCACTATGGTTGAGATGTTAAAATTAGGTGCAGCTTGGCAAAAAGAAAGTTGATAAAATAATGTGAGGTTGTGATAAGTTATTTCCTTCAAACAAATGTTAGACCCTTTACAAAACTGTTTTAGTTGCTCCATGTCTGCCATGGCCATGAGAGGTTATATTAATTTTTCAGCCACTTTGTAAATAAAATAATTTAGCTGTTCAATATATTTTTTCCTAAAAAGACAGCTCATCAAGACAAATAACTCACAAAACACTTAAATAAAGTTAAATACATAATTCTAAACTTACATTCAGAATTAGATTTGATGAATATTATGAATTTATACAGCATGTTAGAGTGACACACAAACGGCAGCAATACCGGCAGCAGGAAGTGCTGTTTATGTACTTGTATTTGTGCTATTCTCTTATACTCACACATTCCAGCCAAAATTATACCAAAGTATGCCTAAATATAACTTAATCACTTTCTGCTTTCTTGTTGCTAGCCAGCATTTATGTATGCCACTCACATCCAGAATGGGCATAATTGCTAACAACAGTTGTGAAATATTCTGAACGCAGTCTAAATAAACTACTGAGAAGTAGACCTTCCTCCACAGCTTCCAGGCATTTTCTCCCTTTTTTATGGTCAGTCTGTGCTTATATGTATTATGTTCTTATAACCTGTCATTCACACCAACCACTGTTTTAAATAAAATGTATAATAGGCTCTGTGTCAGTGATCTTCCTGCTCTTGCTCAGTTCATGTTTCACCCACTTACATCCCCATTAAGCCTTTTCTACCTGGTACTCTGTATCAAACTGACTTCAAATGTCAAACTAGGTAAAATCTCCTTTGGGAACAAGGAGAACTTCTTTGACAGTGACAGTAGAGAAAGCATTTTGAAACTGAGGGAAGTTAAATGTCATCATGAATATATGAATGTACCCTGAGTGCTTTCATCAGTCCATCAATCTCCTGCTCGTTTTTGACGCTGTTTGACGCACTGCTTGTTGTGTCTCTTGTCACAGTAATAATCATTTTTGTCTGTTTTCCTCATTGCAGTGTCATATGCAGGTTGTCCTATTTCTTTCTAGTAATGTCTTATTTACCTTGTATATGGATGCACCTTAAGGTGAAATAAACCGATAAACCTAAACAAATGTAGTGAATTGAATCATGCCAGAAATGTGAACGTTGAAGTATTCATTTCTTATATCAGATTAACAATTACAAGCTGCAATTACAACTTTCTTTAAAGTAATCATTTGCATTGTGCTAGGTAGTACCTTAGAGAATGTCGAGTCCATTGAAATTTGAATTACAAATACACTGGCTTGCATTTACAATTCAATTTATAATGTCATATTTTGCCAAACTACTGCCCACACTGTTGTACTTAGGTCATGTGAAGACTTTTAAAGCTCTAAATAGAGAGAGATTGGAGACTTGATCATGTTTATTAAGTTTGCTTGGCTTCATGTGCAGAATCGTGCTATGTAGCAGCCTACAGGAATGGTGTAGCATGAAGCTGAGTAGATGTGAAATGTGGGCACAAGCTGTGGGCGAGATCCACTTCCTCTGTCTCCGTAGAGATGACAGGGAGACAGGAAGGCCCTCTGCACACTAGCCCATCACTAATTCAAGATGGCAGCCACAGTCAGAAGAGCTGGCATCTAATGATAATGTGTCTGAGGAGGTCAGTGCTGGTGACAACAGTGCAAAACATCTGTTTGTAGCTACTATGCAAAATACCTTGTATCATTTTCTGCTTGGTGGAACTTTGTCCTCTGCCATCTGTCCATAATCTA
The DNA here is from genome assembly GCF_018398535.1 of Haplochromis burtoni. Classification (NCBI taxonomy): domain Eukaryota; kingdom Metazoa; phylum Chordata; class Actinopteri; order Cichliformes; family Cichlidae; genus Haplochromis; species Haplochromis burtoni. Next base: position 180,817 of record NW_024583035.1, read on the forward strand.
ACATTTATCAGTCATACACATTTCTGAAAAAAACAAACAGAAATCGACCATCTGCTTATGAGAAAAGGTCATTTACTTTTACTTCTTCTTCGTGACAATAGTTTTTTCACTGCAGTAGCGACTTTAACTGCTAATGCCAAAAGAATAAGAAAAATAAAAAAGTAAAAAAAAATCTGTCACTTAAAACATGCTTTTTTTCATGTTTTAAGTGGCATATTTCATAGTGGCATTGACTCACTATGTAATAAACACAGTTCAGTGATAGCAATCACTTTGTCGCTGAGCGGCGAAGGAGAAAGACGGGTGTTGTTAAAGGGTTGGGACATCAAAGTAAGTGTTTGACAGATCTTCAAACTGTGTGTGGAACTATTTCCCCCCGAAAGCCTTTGCAGTACTGAAACTGGAACTTTTTGCAGCTTTTCAAAATTGGGTCTCTGTGTGTGTGTGTATGTTGGTGTGTGTGGAGGCTGGTGTTGGTCTCATGAATGTTTTTTCAGGTGACAACATCAAAAAGTATTTAAAGATGATATCAGAATGTGTTAATGGCATTTGCAACCTGTCCATAAACCTATAGGATGTTGTTTGGATAGGAGTTGGCATGTCTGGGCTCAGTGGAGACAACATTATTCACTCATAATTAATACACTGGGCGAAAATAAACATGGCATTGTCTTGATCTGCTCATTCTCACATGTATCATACAGAAGCAGATTGCACTACTGTTTCCTTACAATACAAAATCCCTCAAGGAAATTGCTGCTGCAATTTGGCGCTATATAAATTTGATTGAACTGAACTGACTATACACCCGACCATTACCTGTCTATTCTCAGATGACCACAGTCAGACATCACAGGTCTTCAACCTGTCTACTCCGTTTTACAAAGCCTGCTTAATTTCTGATTACACACTGCATTATATATTTACAATCTCAAATGTATCTCCATGTATTATTTACTGGTACCCTAATAAACCCACATCACAGCTTTTCAATTGCATAGCAACAGATTACAAAAAGGAGTTACATGGGCAGGATGACAGACAAACAAAAAAGGTAGATACAATTTCCTGTAACTGGGATGTAGCTAAAATGGTTAAGCAGCATAAAATTAACATTTCTGAACTGCAGGTATATGAAGATACAGACTTGAACTGGAATGAATTCAGGAAATGCGAGGGCAGGATTCAGTTGCATAGCAGCTGCTGGGAAGTGTAACGTTCTGAGTGTGACACCCTGCAATGAACCTGGCTCATCGTGGACCTGTGTTCAAGGATAGGGTGTCTACTTTTATAAATGGTCTTTTTCACTCTCACTTGTGCACTGCCAACTGTTCTCCCTGAACTCTACTCGTCTTTGTCTCCTGACTTCAAAAGCCTAGTTTTCTCAATAAGACAAGATCAGTCAGTGTATGAGTTGCTTTGATCTTTATGTGATTCCTGTAGGAAATAAAGCTTGGCACTCACACTGCTTATCAGCATGTCAGAGAAGTGTATATTTATGTGCTTGACCTTAATAGCTGTGATTGGATACCCTCCATTTAGCCCTCTTCCAGCATCCTGTCAATAAGTCGAGAGTGAAAAGATAATGGTTTGACTGTTTCAGTCCAAAGAGGCCCACCACTGGGAATAGAGGAATGGAAACACTCTGTGAGTGACACATCTTTTACAAATCCTTTTAGTCAAAAAGCGCTTTAACATGAGTCATCAGAGTATGTGACGGCCTCAGTCGATATTGAGCCAACATATTTCACCTCTAACTGGTGGAGCCCTGTTTTGTGATGCTATTCTTGTTATTAAGCCCACAGAAATAAGGAGAGAGAGAAAGAATGGAACACAAGAGGCACTGACTTGACTTGGACTGTTTTCTCTTTGGTAATCCAAAAACAGGGAACAACAGAAAAACCTGATTTGATCCATGCTAAATGAAGGTTTGAGGTCTTTAACTGCTTTTATTGGTTTAATTTGATATAATGTCAACTTGGATATGTATCACATCCTTTCAGCTTTCATGAGCTTTTGCTCATTCTTCTTGATTCCATGTACTGATAATATATGTATTGCATTTTGAACTCATTTTATTATTATTTTTTTTCAAATGTTCTATCTGAAATTGAAAAGAACCAATCTTAAAATTATTATAAGTTGTATCCTGCCTCACACAAACTTTCATAAAGCGCAGTTCCACTCTTATTAAATTGGATAGAATTCATGTGAATATATCTTGAAGGCAAAGTTGCAGTTGACTGGCTAATTTTAAGCGCAAAATGTCAATTTCAGAACTATTAATGGAAAAGCTTCATTCACCTTTTTTGAGCTATGCTTAATCTAATTTTTAAACAAGAGAGCATGATAAAAGAACTGCCGGCAAACACCTTTTCTAAAAGGAATGTTTATGTTCAGACATGTGAATTGCTGAGTGCAACCACAGAAATTTATGGTTCACTGTCATTTCATTTCCATTACAGCTGCCTGCTGTGACTAGCATTTGTGGAAAATATTGTTAAAGAAAATTGGATCTGAAATTTAGTGTCAGGACCCTGAATCAGAGGTGTGTTTCTTGATGTTGATGAGCAACAAGACTTGCAAGAGAGAGAAAAGGAGACACAGGGGTATGTCTCACAAGGATACATTTTCTGTTCACTCCTCCTTTGTCTTGTTATTCATATTCTCTCCTTATTTCCCTCAAATGTACACAGTTCTTTGCTTCACAGAGAAGAATAAAAGAGCAAGGCAGAGATAGGAGGCCAAATAGCAACATTTTTATCTGTGTTGTGCTGACTCGGCTGGACTCTCCCTCTGAGAGGCTGATGAGGAGGAATGGCCTTGTGGAGGAACCATCCGGGTGCATCCATAGCTGTCATCATCATCTGAATCCAGGACTGCTGAATCTGCAGCTTTGGCCCCCTGCATGGATGGGAAATGACCTGTCTATGTTCGCCTGACACCCTCTTCTTTTACGATGAAACTTCTCATCCTGCTCACACAAAAACACACATCTCAACGCAGACTTGTCAACGTGGGTCGGCAAGTTCTTTTTAATGCAATCACTGGCGTGTTATGCCTTAAGACTTTATCTTAATTTTTCATCCATGCCTTTAGTCCGTGACAGCTCCCAACTTCCCTAAGGAAGGAAGTGTGTATCTTTTTACACATATCTACAAAAAAATAAAAATAAAAATTCTGTGTGCATACAATCTCTGGACCACTGACAGTCTTGTTCTATACTCTGCTATACAGTTCTCAGCATAGTTTAGCACTGTATTCCCTTTCTCATGATAAAACCACTAATCAGCTTAAAAATATAAGCCATTCACGTGGCTGTTAGCCTAACCTCATCAGACATTATGCACACTAGGATTTGTTACAGTATGTACCAGCTAAATAACATCCAGCATTGCGTGCTTGACAATGATTTTTTCAATCGTCACATTTCTAATCTAATGCCTGTTTGGCTGTTCGGACTTCGTTCAACACCAGCATTCAACATGAGAAAACTGTGCATTGACACTGCTGCTGGTAGAACCTCACAAATTTGTTCATAGTCAAACTCAGTCCATCATATAGTGACATAGTATGTTTTAGAAATCATTTTGGAAACACTGAAAGTACCTTAGTTGTATCTGCCATGTCAGCTCCTAGCAGTTTTAGATGTCACCATTCTGGGAAAGCAGTGATGTAATTTCAGGCTAAACTGGACACGACACAGCCTCTCCAAGTCTGCACATCTGAGTTAGACATAATCATATCACTGGTTCCTTCTACAGGTTCCAGAAAGTCACAAAATGCCTGCAGAATCCAAAGAGAAAACGTGCCAGAGTAATTATTGTGACTGTTTAAATACCCCTAGACTTGTATGTAAATTAAATGCATGAATTACACAAAGCACAAAAAGCCAGTGGAAGGAGAAATTTTAGTTATCAATGAAGAATAAACAAATTAATGCTGTAACATAAAACATGCGATTGTAAATGCCAAGAAACATTTGTATTTAGAAGAGAGTTAAATTATGTGGAAGTCTAAGTGTTAAGAAAAGGATTTTATAGATGACCAAGAAAACCCCCCAAAAACACACATGCATTCAGGTCCACAAGTATTTAAATACTGATGCAATCTTTGTAATTATGCCTCTGTTCACCTCCACAGTGGATTTAAGATTCAACAATCAAGATGTGACTGAAATCCATCTATGGGCTTTAATTCAAGCGGTATAACAAAAAGTATGTTTCCAGTTATACATAGTGCACTGTATTCCAAGATTCAAACATAACTGGAAACTAACTTAATTTTAATTTTATGCAGCAAATAATGTCCTAAAGTCTAGAGCTCATTTTGATGTTGTGCCAAGTCTTCACCATGGCTACCTTCAGCTGATGCTTTTTTATGCGTCTCTCTGCCTTCGGTTTGTCTTCAGCAGTGTTGGTCAAGTTACTTGAAAAAAGTAATCAGTAACTAATTACTGATTACTTCCCCAAAAAAGTAATCCCGTTACTTTACTGATTACTTATTTTCAAAAGTAATTAATTACTTAGTTACTTTTTAAAAACACGATTTACAACCTGAATAGGTGATAAAGCGATAGATCTTTCAGCCCAATTCTACTTTTTCTACATAATCCATCATACAAAATGTAATCAAATGGAAAAGTCTCTTTTTTTAACTTGTTTTATCAGTTTTAATCTTTTAACTTTATGCATCAAGCAAAAATTTAATTATATGCAACATTCTCTGACTTGAATAAATTAGTTTAACATTTAAACCTATTTTCTACACATTCCAGCACATAAAATAAAATATTTTTTGTGTTTACACTCACTCTTTCAAATAGATGCAAGTAAAACACAGCAGAAAATAAATAAAGTCAAAGACTCAGCGGTCCTGTTGCTCTATTTTCACCTGTAAAGCAGGAGCTGGGTAGGCGGAGGTTTACCCTGGTGCAGGTGTGCCGCGGTCAGTTGAAGAATCCGCGAGTTTCTCTGTGAATTTCCCATTACGTCGTTGCGCACTCGGTGCTTGCTTGGAAGTTTAGGGGGTTTTTTCGCTGTAAAAAGAAGTTTTCTTCCCACGCACAACGGACGCTAATGTTTTTGTCACTTTTTATGGAATCAAACTCAAAGTAAGGTCAGTACTTCCACGCTTTAAACGCTGCACGCTCATACTCTCTCCCACAATCGATATGTGATCCATTGTTGATCTGCACACAGCTGTTGTCACCAACGGCACAAAAAAAGTAATCAGATTACAGATTACAGTAACGCGTTACTGCCCATCTCTGGTCTTCAGTAATTGCAAAGCATGCTCTATTGGGTAGAGATCAGGTGGCTGACTTGGCCATTGAAGAATATCCCTCTTTAGCCTTCAGAAACTCTTGGTTACTTTTGCAGTATGCTTTGGGTCATTATCCACTTGGACTGTGGAGCTCTGTCTGATCAGTATTAAAGCATTTGGCTGAATCTGAGCAGAGTGTACAGGCTTGCACACTTCAGAATTCATCCTGCTACTTCTATCAGCAGTCACATCATCAATAAACACCAATGGCTAGATTCCACTGGCAGCCATGCCACAACATTGCCTCCAACATGTCTGACAGATGATGTTGAAATCATTCTGGAAGAAGTAAATCCATCCAATGCCTTTTTTTGTCTGGAAAAGGCAGGGTGTTTTAGGTGCTTTCTGGGAAGTTCTAACGTGGTCTTCCTATTCTTGATTGTAATCAGTGGTTTTCTCATTGCTGTAAATTCTCTTCTTCACAGGGTTTTACACTTTTACAGTGATATGCAGGGATATTTTACAGAGTTTAACTGCCCTAGCTTCTTTAATGAATGTATTTCTTTTTTTCAGCCTTTTTGTGCCTCTTTCACTTGCATCAACATTCATTTAGACTTTATTTTGGGTGTTCCAGTGAACTAAATGCAACTTCAACACTTTGATTCAACTCTAAATCTTTTATCTGTTTCATTTGTTACGAAAAACAACAAAGCCCCCCCTCCCCCCACCCAAAAAAGTGTCAACATCCAAATGCTTTTGAAGTTGAGTGCATGTGTGTTTTATTGCCTGCCACAGATATACAGACTTTTCAGTGCACAGAGTAGTGCCATTAGTTGTTATTCATTCCTTAGTTTGTTTATTTATTTTCTTTACTTATTCACCGGTCAAACTCAAAATGCTAAATAAAATCATCTCCCCAATTACAACCTGGGGGCAGCACCGAAGGGAAAAACTCTGTTGAAGTTTCCCTCAAGCTCACTATTTCACAGTTCAGTTTAATTTCAGTTTAATTCAGTTGTATCAATATAGTACCAGTTCACAACAACAATTGTGTCAAGGCCCTTTAACTTGTAAGGTAAAGACCCTACAATATTAACGACAGAACCATAATACTCAGACAATCCCCTATGAACAAGCCTTCAACAACAGTTCCAAGGAAGACTGTTGTTATTTTCTCACAAAAGGTTGTCTGCCTGTGGACCATCCCAACAGCATTGCAGGTATTAGTTTCCCCTTGTCTAGCCGTAAGCAGATGGGTTTGGTCAAGGCAAAACCATTGTAACTGGTATATGTCATGAGTCTAAGACTAACAATGCATCTATCCGGTTGTTAAGTGATGACGTGACGAATCCTACTTCCGGGTCTAAAGTAGTCTGCGTTTAATATGGCTTTTGTGTTGTTAACATGTTTAATGTTATGTATTTTCTTCTATTTAATCTCAAAAAGCTCCTAAAACAGTCAGTGATCACTGTTGACCTCCCTCGGCTTTTATTACCACTAATCATTTATTTAAGCTCAGTTTTTAAAACCTTAGGATGTAACTACAGCCCAGCCCATGCAGCAGTATATGAATGACTAACCTCGTATTGTGGATGGATTATCTCAGTTGTTCTCCTGGCTGAAGTTTGGTCCTTTTACAGCATCCTGCCATGCGATTACATTTGTTCCTGACCACCGAGAACAGTTAGCTTGTTTATATTATGCTAATATAGCTAATATAGCTGTGTCGCTAGCGGTCACGTAGCACATCATTATATACCAGCTAGCCCAACTTCAGTAACCCTACAAACGTCACTGCTGTTTAGTTTTCTGTCTTCATTTATGCTGGAAGTGATAACAGAGCTGTACGTTTTAATTTGTTTCCAAAACCCCGCAGTCAGGACATGCTATATTGTATTTAGATAGAAGCTAGCGAGCTAACTCCCTGCTAACTTCTAACTCCGTTAAATGTCATAAATTCCGTTTTCATGGATGCCTGGATGTTAAACTCAATTGTTACACCTGGTAGAGCAGAACGCTGATCATTTTATTAAAGATGAAAGACTTTAGACAGTTTTTCAACTCTCAGTAATGCCATAGTGATCGTTTGATATATGGACCTGCAGCGGAGTTTAGGCCCAGACACGGCTAGTGACGTCAGACTTAACGACCGGATAGGTAGATTTTACCCCCCACCACCACACGCACACACAAATGCTATTATTATTATTACTATTATTGCTTTTATTATTATTGTTATTATTATTAATATTATTATTAATATTATTATTATTATTATTATTATTATTATTATTATTATTATTATTGAGCAGTTATATTATTTTCAAGACGTCAGTGTGTGGTCACAATCACAAACACTGATATACATTCAGTACACCTTTGTCAACACCTACATCTCTCAAGTTCTGCTGTGTGCAAAGCCCTTTACTCTGTTTCACTCATTGTTCAAAAATTTAGCACACAGCTTGACTGCTCTGAACTTTCCCCTCACTTCGGTGCTGCAAAGCAATGAGGTTACAGACAGGTGAATTTGTTGCTTTCTTTTCTTCACTCATACACCTTTTATAAGCACCTTGAAGGATCATACCGGTGTTTTTATATGCTTTGTCATGTTTACTACAGTTGATTTGAAACATAGGCTGCAGGCTGTGACTTTGTAGCTGATGTTCTGGTGTGCTGCAGTGTCATCACTTGGTGTAGATTCTTATTTCTAGGACTTATTTTGCTCATGAAAGAACACTTTTGGATCTTTTTTTTAATAATAAGCTGCTGTTTTCCAAGCCTGCATTTTTGAAAACTAGTACTTCAGCATTGCATTAGGATATGGATCTAAAACTGCGTACAGTACTTTCAGCTCTGGCCTGCTCTTACAGTAAGCTGTGGTTTTATACAAATTACTTTGTTTGTATGATTTGTTGTACTGTGCTTGTGTACCCCATTGTTCAATCTGTCATTTCAAAAGTATTCTGAGTCATTCCATAATATGGTCATTTCAAACGGAAAAAATATCATCACAAATCACCGAAACGATTATGATAGGGGACTGAATGCCCTATTTTTTCTGTGGCAACTTGCCCCTGGTAGGGTTTCCCGAGGTGAATTGGTCCTCAGTGAGAGGCCAGATATAGTGTTTACCTTTAAAAAAGAGCATATCTGGGATTCAAGTACCTCCACCTAGAACAGGGACACCAGGGCCTGCCCTGGAGGCACACCTGGAGTAAGATCTCGTTGGCGAGTGGCGTGGGCATCTGGCCAGGGTCAGCCCCGGAAGGAGACCGTAGGGCTAACCAAGGATATTCTAGAGAGATTATTTCTTTCAGAGCTTGGGAAAGCCTTGACGGTTGGGAATGTCTTGGCACTTCACTGGAACATCTAGAGGAGGTGGCTGAGGAGAGAGAGATCAAGGCACCTCTGTTTAGACTGCTTTCTCCCACAGCCAGTAAAAGAATGGATGCACAATAATTTTAGGATTTGTTAATGCTACGCACAATTTTAACTTCATACTATAATAATTTTCTTAGTTACAGGCACACATAGCGGTGTGTTTGATTAGCTTTTTCTGAATTTTGGGGGTCATTAAAACTTCTTTCAAATTTTCAGGGCTAAGAATAATAATTGCTTAATTGCTTCCTTGTCAAAACAGTTTTCTAATAGAATCATATTTTAACAGTTGGTAACATCAGTTATTGCTGTTAGATGAAGAAACAACAGTGTTCACAGTGTGTAAAAATGTGGACAAACTACATTAAATCTGGAACATTTAATTTTTATTTCTTTTTTTCAAAATCATAGTAATTTTAGCACTCAGAATGACTATGGCTGTTTTTACTCTGAGTTATGACAGACAAAAAATTCCAAGCGTGGCATTTCAAAGAAACTGTATGAACTTAGTTAGGATGGCTTTATTCATTTTACCAAAGTTGATGTATCCACTGACTAGATATTTTAATCATCCATTGTCTTCCATTAAGCCTAACCTACCTCTCAAGGGGTGTAGCCTGCAAAAGGCAGAAAAGCCTGAGGCTAGATTTGAACCCAGGACCTTCTTTCTACAAGTTGCCAGTGCTACCCTGCTAACATGCCACAAAGAATATATAAATGAGCAAAATAAAATCTGTTAATTCTGAAAATGGGCCATGTTTAATTAAGAAAAGATTTGGAACAGGATGATACAGTCAAACGCAAGGAATGATAACTGAAAATTAAGATGAATACTTGATCTTAACAAGGTTAAAATATATTATTTTTTCTTGCACAGCTATCTCCAGACATTTTTTTGATCCATGATGCTTTCATAAACCCAGTTGGATTGAGCCAGTGGAAGCCTTAGCTTCCATCTGCTTTGGGCCGCCAAGCTGGCAGTTACCTGAGATCTGTGGGGAAGCAGGAGGTGGAGAAGACAGGTGGCTGCTTACACACCTTTATTAAAGTGTGTGTGTGCAGTCGAGAGAGCAGATATGTGCATGAATTGGTATCTATGAATGTAAGTGTTTTTGTACTAGTTGTGAGTCTTTGAATGTGTGTTTGGGCAGCTTATTCTGTGAAAAATGAAAAGCAATGAACTAAAGTCTAGACTCTTGGGAAGGTTAAACTAGTTCAGACACCCAAGAAAGTGCTCATAAGGAAAATGTGCAGACTTTGTTGCTTGGCCTATTTACAGTACATATTGTTTGCCACTGAAAAAAAAAA
>NW_024583035.1:190795-191930 GCF_018398535.1 Haplochromis burtoni
TTTTTTTAAAGAGCAGATGAAAAGCAAAAGACTAAAGCACATTTCTGCAGGGCTCTGTATGAAAAAATATAGATAACTTAACGACAATGAGAGCTTCCACAGATATACAATGTGCATATGTATTGACAATAGAAATAGAAAAATATATGATTTGTGAATCTTTTGATTGCAGTTTCAGTGCCCCCTTCATATGAACATATAACCAGTATCACTCCTCCCCTTAAGTAGTTTAAGCAGAACTGTGAATCAAATGTTATCATACTGGAGCTCACAATGCTAAAAAAGGGAAAAGCCCTACATTTCATCAAACTGTGTCTCAGTAAATGGCAAGAATCCAAGCAATGTCAGTGTTATGAGACTCAAAAACAAAATCTTACTGATTCACAGGATATATGGCGCTATAATCTATTAACCCTTGATACCTCTTATCCCCAGTTTCCTTTTGGTCAGTGTAATTCTTCCATTTCTTGGGTCATTTGATGAATAATGAAAATGCTTCTTTTCAGCTGTTCATGCAGTTTTAAATAACACTTACCTAAACCTTTCTACACAGGAATGGAACAAAAGGTCCCCCCAGGCAAAAATAAAAAAGTTTCATATTGTTGAAATAGTTGCATTTTAGTGCTCTGTTGTGGTCATAAAATTTAAAGAAAAGTAGGGAAGCTGTGTTTGACGGCATATTGGGCCACTAAAAGTAGGAAAAAAATGAGGGGCAGTGCATAGAGAGGGGTATAAAATTCTGAGAAAAAAATCAAATTTTTTGACAATAAAGTGGCAAATTCATGAAAAAAGTGGCACATTAGTGTTGTACTGCCAACCCCTGATATTGCGTTCTTTGACACACCATACCATGAGGATTGATTATTTTAATAATTTGTTAGATTGTGTCCTGCATATTGCAAATCCCATTTGACTAGCTCGGTGTTACGCCCCAGTCTAGGGGTACAGGAACGCAACATAAGTTTGAAAAGACTGCCCGCCCTGGTCCCCAAAACCATACACAGAGGGAAACCAATTCCTTAGTGAATCGTGTTTTATTATCTACACTGCAAAAATGAAGCTCCAGGGTGAACAAAGGCCAAAATAACAAACAAAACAAGATAAGTCAGGAGGAGGTGCTATCTAAAACCCTATG
>NW_024583035.1:193699-198543 GCF_018398535.1 Haplochromis burtoni
GGGGCTAATAATCGGCTCAGTCATTTTTAATGATCGTTGAAAGCCCAGATCGTAATCGTGATTAAAATTCGATTAATTGAGCAGCCCTAGTATAAAGTCCACACTTTTTCCGTCAATTGTTCCGTCTGTCCTGCTCACATCTCCAATGGTTGTACACGTTGTCATTAACGTGACTTCACTCCACATCAGCCACGCCGCTTTACTAGCTAAAACAATGGTGTCAGCACATAAGGACGCTGTCATAGCCCGTCAACGACGTTGATTAGCTGCGTATATACGAATGTGAATCGCATCATTGGCTGGACTATGGGATAAGGTGGCATCGTTCTAATCCCATACTGGAGCAGCCAGTCACTTACTGACTAACACTGCAAAACAGAATAGTTAAAAAGTATTAATTTTAACTTCAATTCAGGTTAGATTTTTTTTTTGTGCGCAACGCAGATTTTCTGTGCGCAGACCGTGCCAGCAGTGTGCAATTGCGCACGCGCGCAGCTTAAAGGGAACATTGCTGGTAACTGTAATTCCTCTGTGGTATGATTATTCACACTCATGTCCAGCTCCTCCCCAAACCTAGAATGAGATGTACTTACCCAGGAGTGGGTTACAACAACATCTCATCAAAGTCTGGATGCTTATGACAGCTTGTTATTCTGGGTTAAAATCACAAGTATTCCTTTGCTGCTACATCCATTTGAAAATCATAATTTAATTAGCTAATGTTGTCATACTGCACAGCAAACCCGATATTAATTTGTTTGACCCAAAAAACGTATTTTCCAAGTTCCTCCTGGCAAATTTGTCATTTTTGTTACAAACGTTCCACTTTTTTTCCTCATATATTTGCCACTTCAATCTCAAAGATTTGAAAAAACAAAATTCTCCAAAATTGGAGACTTTGTTCTCACTTTAATGTTGAAAATTTGGAGTTTATTCTCAGACTGTTATATACCCCCACCGCATGCCCTGTTCTGCCCCTACTTTTTGTGTTTTTTTTAGCTTTTTTGTTTATTTTTGATGAATTGCGGTGGGGAGGACAGGCACTAGCAAAGAAAAAAAAAGGTTTGCACTCCTATCCAGATGAAATTTCTAAGATGATTATGAATTAATTGCATACCTATAATTAATTCTAGAGATAAAAACCAATAAAACCTTTAATCTTGAAAAGCTATTTATAAATGTTTGCATTGAAGGATGGATTTCATAAACATTCAGCATTTTGCAACTGATCAACTGAGAAACAGAGAGTTTCCAAAACACAAAATTACCAAAGATTTTCTGCTGTCACTAAGTTTTATTCCTATTTCTTACTAGATCAATTTACAATTAAGATAAATTATTCAGACCTGTGGCTTACAGAATAATTGCAGTGCTGTAAATGAGCTGGAATGATATTGATGCCCATCCCCCATTAATCCTTATCAATATCTTCAGTTACTCAGCATATCCTTTCAAAACTAACTGAAACAAGTCATGTGCTATCATGGGCAGACTGTGATTTGAATTTGGAAGATGAGAGGTTTCATTCAAACTGGAAATAATGGAGTTAGTCGTTTTAAATATATCACATTTGCGCTATTGTTTAGCTCACTGCTTTTCAGAAGTTGTGCAGATTTTGTCAGATTTCTAAAGTTCTATTCAATAAAGCAATCCTAAAGTTTGAGGATTGGACAGCTATGCATTATTTAAAAGGCTGAGTATTAAGAACACAGTGACTAACCATCAACTTTACTACTTTTATAAAATCTGTTTGATATTGCCAACAAACTTCATTCCCAACTGGTTCAATTGTTTACAGTCTCAGGCAAAGAAAAAAGTGTTTCCACCAGGGACAAAATGAACGTCTCTTGAATCACTAAACCTGCACTTTAAAAGGTTGTTTTTTTCTGTTTTTATTCGCAATCTTCATCAAAGCACAAGCGTCAGAATTTCATTTCAATCAAATACAATGCAAAAAATGTTTTAAAGAAATTTGTAGCAGTTGGAAGAACACAGAACAGACTATATTGTTTTTGATTCCAGCAAATGTTGCATCTCCTGGAACAAAAAGTATAAACCTATTGGTCCTGACAAAACATATATACAAGCAAGAGGCAAGCGTCATGTGGGAAGGTATCACAAGAACATAAGAAGTTATGACATCCTGTCTGAAAGAAACTAATGTAGAGGTACAGCTAAAATATTAGCAATGAGTTTCTATTATGGTTGTGTTCTTGCTGCTTTTGGCCTAGGTAAAAGTGGAGCATATGAAGCCCACACTGAAAAAAATGTTTTGTTCAATTTACTCAATTTTTTTATGACAAGTGGTTGCACGAAATAAATTTGTTTAAATCCAGAAATATTTTTTAAGTACACTGAATTTAATTTAAGCGAGTAAAACCAACATATATTTTTAAGCTACTTTAACTTAACTGTTGTGGATACGTCTTAGTCAAATATTATTAGTAATTCCAACTAAGGTTGTGTTAAGTGTACCAGAATAATTTGTTTCCTTTAAACTTATGTCCCTAAGTTATATTCAAATCAATAAAATTGTTAATTTCTCTCTATTTCAATTAAGTTAAGTTTACTTAAAAAATATTGCTTACCCTGATTTGTAGTTCTTTTTAATAATGCCAATAATGAAAACTACAAAATTCTTTCACATCATTTATTAATGCAAAATTTGTTGCAAACAGAATAAGAATCCACATGTAAGGGAAATTGCTGTAATTTGTATAATACAAATTACAAAACTTTTGCCTATGAACTAATAGCTTTAAAAAGCTCTATTCAAATAAAACAGAAACAACAGACAAGAGAAATGTTAACCAATGTTTCTCTTCCTCTAACAAAGAATAAAACACTGCCAGCGGTATAAAGTATCACAATTACAAACTGATGCATCCACAAACTAACCAGTTTCAGACTTGCTGTTCTGCGATCCATATTTAGAAATTGCATTTTAATAAGGTAATTAGACTTAAAACTAAACTTGTGTTTTCCTTACTGCTTATTGACCACTGTCTTTCCATTCTAGTCCTTCCTAACATACTCGCTTCAAAACAATTAATAGTCTTTAAAGTGTTACCAGTGTGCTGCAGTGTGGTAATCATGAATGTTTTTTTTGGGGGTTTTTTTAATCCGGTTGAGTTAACACTGATTATACGCAGGGCAGCAGCTATAACTGAATAATTACAAAGTTGCTCTTCAAGCTACTCAAATGTACCACACGTGAAACATTCATTATTGAAAGTTAAAATGTTCAATCAAAACATAACACAGAACAAATGATGGTTGTACAAGAGTTTCACTCCTATTCACAAGAGCACCAGTCATTGGTAATTTACATAACAGCATTCTCTTGATGTGTGGTTTTAGAAATCTTCCTATCCAGTAGCAATTTTGTTCTTCAGCCCAAAGACTTTGGGGGAGAGCTTTTTTCTCTTGATGTATGGTTTTAGAAATCTTCCTATCCAGTAGCAATTTTGTTCTTCAGCCCAAAGACTTTGGGGGAGAGCTTTTCACCATCAATCCCATCAACACTTTCTAAATGAATTCATAATAGTCCTTCAATTCCTTGGGGAAGGCTAGGTTTAGTGCATAGATTACTCCAAGCATCAATGCACAAGCTTGGGCCAGAGATCCAATGTTGTCCATGACTATCTCCCCTTCAACAAATATTCCAATGTCATCATAATGTCCATTTTGTCCATCCTCCCTGTTGATGACATAAACGCCCATGGTGTGCTTCTTCAGGTCTCTCTGGATGTCATCTCCTTCAATGTCCTAAACGTTTAATAAAAAGGTAAAAGAAAAAACAATTAACTCTACAATTAAATTCCAATCTAGTCATTTGTGCGTGTGTGTGTGTGTGTGTGTGTGTGTGTAATACACACACAGATATCTATCTAAAAAGTGTGTGTATAGATGACTTGCTTACAATGACTTAAATGACTTACAAAGAACTCCCGAATAAGGCTTCCGTCCTCTTCACCAAGGCAGATGCAAAGTGCCCTGAGAACTGCTTCCCTTTTCACTTTAACATCACTTTCAGCCTGTTTAAAGAGAGTTGCTGATTAAACCAATTTGGAAAAAAGAACAATGTCTGACATTCGCAATAAGTAAATTTTATCATATGTCAGTTCAAACATAGTAAATAAAATTTATATATGAAATTCCAAAATTTAGATTGCTTGGCTGGTCACCTAAAATGGCTTATTGGACTCACCAGTGACCTGCCACTTAAGACAAAAGAAATCCAAATAGAATTTGCAATATTCAGATTTACCTCTTGCATGATCTGCAAGTGGTGGGCAAGTTCCTGCCCAGAAACACCGCCCTTCTTCTGGAAAACCGTCATCAACTGAGGTGTAATTCTGTCTAACTGTGCCGCGAAGGTCGTCTCCAGTTGAAGTGTTGTAATACACTGGAATTCAGCATTTACCTGTATCACACACACACCACACACACACAGAAAAAAAAAAGACTGGTGCTTAATCATTGGTATGATTATTTTGTCATTTCTTCATTAAATGCTACAATGCAATTGCCATCACTTCATAAAGCATGATTAGCATGTGGGTTAGTATACAGTGCATGAAGGATGTTACTACTGTTAATCAAAGAAGAAATGAATGGCATCAGTCCATTTAATGGGTTTAAAGGGTTTTAAAAAGCAGATATTTGTCTGTTTCAGGTGGTTGGCAACACATTTTCCTGTGCTCTTTGTCCACTGGTGGGAGTGTCTCACCTGTGAGGTCAGCGGGGCAGAACTCTGCCATCAGCAACAGAGAGCAGAGAAAATTTAGATGTGCAACTAAAAACATGCTTGCCATGTAAGCCCCAAACATCTCTGAAATTGC
>NW_024583035.1:219087-226337 GCF_018398535.1 Haplochromis burtoni
ACGAAGAACAGGCCCCTGGTCTGTTTACTTTTAGAATACACATGGATATAACTAACTAAATGCTTATGTCTAACTGAATTACTTTGAAATAAAAATTTGAAATACATTGTCACAAAAATGAGGACTGGGGATTTTGTTCCTTATCACTTATAGCTGAAAAATTGTGGATTGAGGAGGGGTTTTTTTTGTTAGTTTATGGTGTTAAATCTTAATTAAGCAAGCAAAGTGACACAGAAAGGTTCAAATGAACCAAAAGTTGTGTTTTACTGCTTATGAACTCAAGATTTTAGTTGTAAGAATAGATTTGTTATTATTATTATTATTATTATTATTATTATTATTATTATTTTACCAGTATTAATAAAAGAAAGATCACAACAAAGGTTGAATCAGTTTATGTTTGAACAGCTGACTAGAGACTGTAAGGGAATTAATAATCAAAATGTTAAGCCCTGACACCTCTGGGATCCCAAAAGATATTTCAAGGATGCTAAAATTCAACACTTTAAATTTAAAAGAAAAAAAAAAAAGACAAGAAAAAGAAATCCCACCTAAGGCCAGTTCCCTTGGCACTATCTGTATTTCACTTGAATGTACTCCTTGGATGAAAATGAATATTAATTAATGAATACTGCCTATTAAGTGGACAGCCCTTTTTGTCAGCCTTGCTCTCATTTTCCCTTTGTGCCTGAAGTGATAAAAGCAGAAAAAGAAGTGTGAGTAAGAGGGAGAACTTGTGCTCCAAGGTCGGTATTTTAATGAGAAAGAAAAAGTTGGATGGAGGTGGAAATGAAGGTCCATAATGTAAGAGAAGTCCTGTTTTGGATAAACATGTTGCACACAACAAGTAATTTTTCTGATACTGTTCTCCCTTTTGTAAACATGTGGGAGGGAGTCCAGCAGGGGTGGCCAAAACTGTGATGGTAGCCCTCAGTGTAGAATGAGATGAGTGGAGCAGATGGTGAAGAATTCTCAGGGTTCATTTCAGCAGAGTTCATCCTTTACGGCTCATATCCTGACTTAATTATTAGACAGAGGGGATAGTGAAACCCTGAAAGTAGGATATAAAGAAGCAAGGAAATCTTCATTAAGCCCATAAGGAGAGACTAGCATTCATTAAAAGGACTTTGCCATCTCATCAGCACCACTGTAGAGGGCAAAAAGTGTAGCGATAGAAGTACTAAAACTGAGCAGAAATATGTCTTTAGGCCAAAAATAAAAAATAGCAAAGACTTACAGTTACATGGTGAGGAAGTGAAATGAAATGAATTCTAAAATAATAACAATTTTAGTAAACTCAAGTTCTTCATCTGTTTATCTTTGGTTTGCATGTATATTACTTTTGCTTTGATTTTAGAATTGTGTGACAGGTTATCCATTCAGGAATAATATGCAATGGTGTGTGTGTGTGTGTGTGTGTGTGCGTTTATCTAATAATAATACCCAAAATGATTGCACAATGCAGTATAGCTGCTGACTTTGCTATACGTAAAAGACAGTTATTCCAATCAGCCTAGTCTTTCACTGAAAAAATACTTTGATGCATTTCAGATCTAACTGCTCTCTGTTGAAGAAAATATACACTGTTAAGAGAATATTTTCAGGATTTTAACACAGTCTACTAATTAATAAAGAATATCAAAGGAAGACTTCCTATGGTCCTTGCTCTTGGACCATTCTTTGATGAAGAATACACTTTATTTTACTACTTAACCAGAAGTTTGAATCTACATGAGACTGTAATGTCTGTAGACTGTCTTACCCCCTAGTGTGTTTGACTCTTTGATTGCATCATCCCATGATGTTACTGTCACCTGCACTACCTGTATAAACTTCATCCTTCCTTATATCATTCCTTCCCATCTGTAGAAAAGTAGGGGGCACACTTAAGCAGAACCACCTTTGAACAGGTAGATGCATGGTTTTGTACCCTTAAGAAAATCGCCATGTCTAGCAATTCATTCCTGCTTGCTATATTATCATGCTGTTCCAGTTTCCTGTCCAGATCAGGTCAAAAGCATTCTCCCCGAGCTGCCTCTGAAGCGATGTCCACCCATGTTCATAGCACAAGAAGTGCCCCCACAGCTGTGATAGACTCCAATACTTTTAGGAGATCCATGTATATAAAAATAACTCTGTGCTGAAATATAAGTTAAAACTTGAAAAACTGCTAAACACTTGACATATCTTCATAAACTCTTCCTCTACCCGTCCAAATAAAATAACACTTCTAGTGAGAATATCTCAACCACATGAGGATCAATGTAAAAAACCCATCACATCAATCAGTGTCATCACACAATCATTACATCAAATGGAGTTTAACCTTAACAATGTTTGGATTGTTAACAATGTTAAGATGATGGCAACAACAAAAATGATAATGATAATAATAATGATAATGATGATGATAATGATAATAACAATAGTAATACAATTATTATTACCTTTTAAATTCTGCTGCTGATATTTTATTCTTAATACTCTATCAATTATTTGTACCTGCTTGTTTGTTTGTTTTTTTCTAATTTGTATTTAAGGTGACTGGTGTTGTGCTGCTGAAACCACAATTTCCCTTAGGAGACCTCCACAAGGGATTAATAAAGTTCCATTGTATTCTATTCTAAAGTCCTACCCAAGTAAATTACAAATGTCTCTGTAGAGCAAACATAATATTGATCATAACTTGTATCTTGTTTCTAATGCAGTCACTGGGTGTCAAGTACTTACCCTTTAAAGTGTTAAGTAGTCAAACTATTTCAGGTCTGCCCTGTTAAATGGGTCATGGTGGCTGTAATTATCTTATTTTTACTCAAAAATTCTGCAAGGTTAGCAAATGCAAATGTGTCGGCAGGTCTCTTGGTTATGCAAAAACCTCAGAGATTCAATAAAGTCTAGATTAAAAGAGAACTGGATAAAGAAAATATTCATACAAGCAAAGGATGCACAAGGAGTTGGAGAAGGTAAGTGAAAATGGTGGACAGCTTTGGTGTAAGAAATTTCAGTAGTGTCTAAGAACTGCGTATTTTGTTTATTCAGTGGGAGAATAACATTTCTCATTGTGTTTTTTATGAAATTCCTGCTGATAGACACATGTTTCTGACAAAAATCCGCGCAGCATCTTACTTCTGCATTCTGGCTGTGTCTTTGAACTTCTGAACAGAAACAAACTTAATTGGTTTTGTGATGGGTCTATGAGCTGCTGGACAATTGGTCTCTTCCATCTTTGTCCTCTAGCTCATCAATTTGTCCTCTAATGTCACTCTAATTGTTAATAATTCCTCCCCACAGGAGTGCAATTACACCTGGAATTCACTACTGGTGGTGACCTGAAACTAAAAGGCCATAAACCTTGTGAGTTTCTGATGAGTCCAGAGTGAAACTTGGATCTAAGTTCAAAGGCTCCACAGACACAATGAGTTCAAAAATGTTACTGAAAATCACACAGTGGGGTACAAAGGATAAATAACAGACATATATGTATAGACGCGTGTGTGTGTGTGTGTGTGTGTGTGTGTGTGTGTGTGTGTGTGTGTAGTTACCCAGAATGGCTAAGTGAAGGCCGGACAGTCCTGAACCCCAAGGATTCCCAAGAAGGGACTGGTCCCGTCCAGCTACCGGCCAATTACCTGCCTGTACCACATGGAAGCTCCTGTCAGGAATCATAGCAGCTAAGATAAACAGGCATATGGCTCAATACATGAGTTGGGCACAGAAAGGAATTGGCGGGAAAACCAGACGTGTGAAACACCAGCTACTGGTAGACAGAGCAGTCACCCGAGACTGCAAGGCCAGGTTCACCAACCTGTGCACTGCCTGGATTGATTACAAGAAGATCTATGACTCGATGCTCCACACCTGTATCCTGGAATGCCTAGAACTGTACAAGAGCAACAGGACCCTAAGCGCTTTCATCAGGAACTCAATGCAGATTTGGCGTACAACACTAGAGGCCAAATTCAAGCCCATAGCACAAGGCACCATCAAGCGTAGGATCTACCAAGAAGATGCTCTGTCTCCACTGCTCTACATAGGCCCGAACCCCCCCAGTGAGATCATTGCAAAGTCTTGCTACAGATACTGGCTACCGAACTGAGCAATAATCAGTGATCTCCTCTACATGGATGACATCAAGCTGTATGCCAAGAGTGAATAAGACATAGATTCACTGATCCACACCACCAGGATCCACAGCAAGGACATCGGAATGCCGTTCAGATTGGAGAAGTGTAGTCGGATCCTAACAAAGAGAGGGAAGGGAGTCAGAACCGAGGGGATCAAACTACCAGAAGGCAACACTGCACACATGGAGGACAACTACAAGTACCTCAGAATCCCACAGGCAAATGGGAACCACAAAGAGGCTGCTAGGAAAGCTGCAACCACCAAATACCTACAGAGAGTGAGGCAAGTCCTGAGCAGTCAGCTGAATGGTAAGAACAAGATCCGGGCTATCAACACTTACACCCTCCCCATGATCAGGTACCCTGCTGGAATAATAAGCTGGCCAAAGGAGGAGATAGAAGCCACTGACATCAAGACCAGGAAGCTCCTGACCATCCCGGGATGGTTTCACCCCAGGTCTAGCACCCTGACACTGTACATTAAGCAGAAGGAAGGAGGCTGGGGACTAGTGAGTGTCAATACCGCAATCCAGGATGAGACAACAAACATACATGAGTACATCAGGAAGTTGGCCACCACAGACTGCATGCTCAGTGAGTACCTCAGGTAGCAGAAACCCAAGAAAGAGGAGCAAGAGGAGGAGCCATCCTGGAAGAACAAACCCCTGCACAGTATGTACCAGCGGCAGATAGATGCAGTGGCTGACATCCAGAAATCCTACCAGATAAAGAGCAGCCAAAGCTGGACTGAAAGACAGCACAGATGCACTAATCATGGCAGTACAAGAGATGACACCTAGCTCTACCTATCCTCCAAACCCATGGCTACTCTTCCACCCACATCCATTTCTGACTTTTTAAGCGAAATCAAGGTCTGGTTTACTCACAACTTTCTTAAACTTAATGGCTATAAACCAGAATTCATTTTAATAGGCACCAAATCAAAACTGACCAAAGTCCCAACCAGAAGTCTTTCATTATCCATTGATAACTCTGTTGTCACACCCTCCCCTCAGGTTAAGAGTCTTGGTGTCATCCTTGATAGCACTCTTTTTTTCACAGCATATATAAATAATATCACTTGGTCTTCCTATTTTCATCTCCATAATATTAACCGCCTTCGTCCTTCACTCACTCCAAACAGTACCGCCATACTTGTCAATGCTCTTGTCACATCTCGTTTAGATTACTGTAATTCTCTTCTCTATGGTCTACCTCATAAATCTCTCCATAAATTGCAGTTAGTTCAAAATACAGCTGCCCGTATTATTTCCAGAATTAGATCTACTGAACATATAACACCTGTTCTTAAAGAGCTCCATTGGCTTCCAGTTCACCTCCATGTCAATTTCAAGATCCTGCTTCTTATGTTCAAAGCGCTTCATAACCTCGCTCCTCCATATTTATCTGATCTTCTCCATACATACTCACCCCCTCGTACACTTCACTCTTCTTCAGCTTCCCTTTTGTCTGTTCCACCTGCTCGCCTGACTACCATGGGACTCAGAGCCTTTAGTTGTTCTTCCCCAAGACTTTGGAATGCACTTCCACCAAATCTCCGGACCACAAACTGTCTCACCACTTTTAAATCTCGTCTCAAAACCCATCTATTCAAAATTGCATACAGCTGATTCTGTCTTAGTCCATTTTTACGCTGCTCAGCTTTAATACTTGCTTTATACTGTCATGCTTTTTTTCTCTTATGTCTAAATTTTATTTTGCATGTTTTATTATATTGTATTGTTGCTATTGTTTTTTGTTCTTCTCTTGTTCTGTTTTGTAAGATGACCTTGAGGGTCTTAAAGGCCCCTATAAATAAAATGTATTATTATTATTATTACTCACCCTTTTTTAAATTGATCTTAAATATTAAACTTTTTTTTTAAAATCAAGATGCAGGCCTGTGTCCCTGAGCTTATGAACAACTGATTTTTATTTTATTTTTTTGTGTAAAAAAGTATATAAGTATAGAATTTTAAACAAATGCAGTAGTAATTTTAATCAATTTAACACATTTGTCTGCAGAGCAACTATTTTTACTTTTGTTTTATGGAAAATTTTCCAAAGGTACAGTGTCAGCATCTCTCCTTGCCTTTTTGTAAAAGTCACCACACCCCACTGATACTGTGGTGTTGAGGAAGCAGGATATACTGATGAGAAGTGGGTTCCTGGAACAGGGCATCCACGGACAAAAACTGATAACAGAGATATAATGCAATGCTACTAAAATTTTTAACCAATATTGTATTTTTTCCTAGCTCACAGAATTAACTCACCCACAGAGTGCTAACCATGTTAGGTTGGAAAGAAATCCTACCAAAATCTACTTCTTGTGTATTACGAAGGTGGCCTTGCTTAAGGCTAAATTATAAGGTTTTCTTTTATTTTGAAATCAGATAAAACCTGGACATTGTCTAGTATTGATGTGTTCATCATTTTAGCCAGCATACTTCTTAGCTCAGTAGCTAAGTAAGCCACCCCACTGCCTTAAGGTGCCTATTCTTACCACCAGAGTGTTTTCGTTTTTTTTTCTTTTCCTTAGTCGCTGACTCAAGACTATTCTTAATATATCAGAATATATTGTTTTGTTTCCCAGTGGGTGCAATCAGCGATGGTACACACATAGGATGCTTAAAACCTCCCCTTCCCCATCTAAACTGAAGTGCATGTAGCCTTCAGTCTCTCTTGCAGATTTAGTCTTCATCAGATAGCTTCCTAAAAGTGCTGAGAAGCACTGCCTCAGACAATTCCTGCAAGTTAACGATGAAAAGAAAGGTCTGCCTGAAGAAATTTCAGATGATGTGCTATGCAAAGAAGGAAAAAAAGCCAACAGAGAAGATTAGATGACTTATGAGATGAAGTTATTTTTGTGGATAATATAAATAAAGTAAAAATATTCATTAACAGTAACAGTAACACTGAAGCAAGTGGTTAACTACAATTAAAACAAAAGTTTTTGTTTGGTGGTGTCAGTACACTAACAGGGCTTATACCGAATCAGACTGATACGCACGGTAGCTTGTTTACATGTTGACTTCTTCTTTATTGAGATAACAAATAAGTTACACACACATATAACTGGGCGTGGTGCCCCCTACTGGTGATGACTTCCATAGCACACCATAA
>NW_024583036.1:0-18726 GCF_018398535.1 Haplochromis burtoni
ACACAGAATAACTCCAGCTTTGTGTCTTTTTCATTGTAGCTGAATTACGGGACAAACTGTTCCTTCTCAGCTCAATACGAAACGCATAATATTTTCTCTGAATGAGACTATTCCGTTTTTTACGGGATGGTTGGCAACTCTAACCTTATGAACAAAATAAAGTTCAACATCAGTAACATAGCACCCACCCAGCTGTATAGAAACTCCGTCATGCTAGCTAGCACGCAGTACGAAAAAGTCAGCATAACGAAAATAAACTCCACCTAAACTTGGTTCATATCTGATCCAGATGGACTGCAGGTTATAACTTCTTATCTGAAGTTCAGTTCACCTGACACTCTCGAACCAGCGGCCGCTTCGGGTCTCTTCTCTTGCCTCCCTTTTCCTTCATCCACCTGCTCGCCTCCACCACTTGCTAATGTAATTGAATCTGTGGAAGCTCCGCGAGAGCCACCACACGAAGTAACGAATAACGAGCCTATCTAAATCCCATTAACGACTAACGCGTTCCTGGTTTTGGCATAATAACTAGTTACCGTGCTCGTTACCACAATAATAACGTAGTTACTGTAACGTGTTACTTAATAACGCGTTAGTCCCAACACTGGTTGTATATATTGCAGCAGTTGTTACTGTGTCAAGGTTACCAAAGCTAGAACAGAAAAACGAATTGGATTTTTTCCTTGCCCAATTTATTTTTTAGCATATAACCCTTTTAAAATATGCTTTAGTTCACACTTTAATAGACATATTCAGTAATCAACATATAAACATCATCTGTGAAAAGATTTATGCTTCTAAAGAGAAACAGTGAAAAATTACAGCAATTAATAATTTTGGCACAAATTGGATGAACGAGAATGGACGTATAACATGTACGAGTTGAATTTGTAGGTATTAAAGAGCAGAAATTATTCAATTTCAACAAATGCCCAAAAATGCTTGTTCTTTTGAATATTTTTGAAGAATTAACCACACATTTCAAGGCAACAGGCCCTTCCTGCCTTGCACCCTAGTGAGTGTACATGGTCTTTGACAATTTAAAGTATAAGGGGCTCTACCTTCGGCTTCTTTTGTCCTATTTGCATGATTCACACCTCTTTTTAATTATTTGAGGCAACAGAATCATGGTAATGATTCTGCATTCACCTCAGTTCTACCAATCAGAAGTTGCAAGGCCAGAAATCTGTCCAGTAAGGGAATTTCTTTCTTAGTGCATTTGCGTCACTATACGTTTTTGTTCTATTTTTCTGCAGCTGGTTCAGTGAATTTTGGTCTGAGGGTGGTGAAACGTGGTGTTTTGGAATAGGTGATAGCTAAACTGTTACGATCCTGGGTCTTATGACCCAGCGTTTTGAGTTTTAGTTTATTTTTATGTTTATAGTGTATGTTTAAACTCATCAGGTTATCTAAGTTCATTTGTTTAGATTCCCCTTGTGTCTTCTACTTTTAGTCTCCCTTTGCCCTTTATGTGTTTCATGCTGCATGTCTTATGTTGTCAAGTTTGTATTGTCATATCTGCGTCTCATGTTTCCTTTTTCATTTTGAAGGTCCATGTCCTACATCAGTGTATGTGTTTCCACTTCCCCTAATCACCCTTGTCCGTATTTAGTCTGTGTGTTTCTCTTCATTCTTTGTCAGGTTGTCTGTTGTTCATGTCATGCTTCCATGTTTCAGGTATTGTTGCATCCAGGCCAAGTTTCATGTTGAGGGTTTTTTCATGTTTATTTTTAGTTCACCCAGTTTAGGTTAATGTTAGCTTTGCTTCAGTTTGTCTTGCCCTTTGTTTGTACCCTTTTTACCTTTTTACCTTTTTTTTTTTTTTTTTTTTTTTTTTTGTTAACATTCAAGTTTTGTTCTCTGTTCCTTGAAGTCTGTGTTCTGGGTCCTTTTTGTCAATCCATACAGTCTGCCTCTGCCAGACTGTAACATAAGCTAACTAACTAGCCATTGTTTACATCATTACATGCAGTCTGGAAAATTCTGGGCTCGGTTGTTTGTGTTTAGCTAACTTTTGTGCATTTACGGACCTGCTCTTTTAATCACCGCTTGTTTTTGCTCTTTTTGGTGGTTGTAGAAATGGTTTAAATGAGCATTTAGCTGAGATTCTAAGATTTCTGTAGATGTTACACATGTTGATATCTACATACAAGGCTTGACAGTATGGAGGGTAACATAACTCTTGAGCCCCAGAGCCCTCCAGAGCCCCATTCCCGCCAGTACTGGGGGCAATGGTACAACTTTGATAAATCAACGTATTTGCTGAAGTTGATTCCAACTGAGTTAATCTCCCCCAAATTATGTTAGTCCATTTTTTTTAATACTAATAGAAACCCATTTATTAACGTGGAAATCTGTTCCATGATGATTATAAGAGTTGTTTTTTATTGAACCTGCAAGGATTTATATTAACTTTCACATAGTTATCACTCTATCTATCTATACTTGTCAGGGTCATGGAGGGCCTGAAGCCTATCTCTGCTATCATAAGGCAAGAGGCCTGGTACACCCAGGACAGGTCACCAGTCTATCGCAGACGACCATTCACACCTGTGGCTTACAGGTCCATCGAGTTAATGTGATCCATGAATTGTGGTACATCCTGAGATTTCCAGAGTAGAATAACAAAGCCCTCTTTTCCACTTCTTTCATGTACAAGTTGGCCACAATGGGTTTAACTGGAGAAGCCATGGCACACTCATGTTTTTGCCTGTACATCTTTTGCCAGCTTACAATGCTATGATTGCAGCCATTCCCCAACTCTCTGTCAATGGTAGTCATGGCCATTGATCAATGTTCACAACAATTTGCATGTTAATGATCCAAAAAATTGACCTCACAGTGCATTGTTCACCAGCGGTGCAGATTTTGGACTTGTTAACAGATGACAGATTAGGCCCGGGCATGTGATACTTTCAGGAAACACATAATATTAAAAAGGAACAATTCATTCACTTCCATCATTGAAGTTGGCTAATAAAAACCATACCCCATCTCCTTATGCATTTACCTGTCCAAGTGTACACAGGTGTGTCTGACATGTAATAAATAACATTCTACATTCTTAAGGTCTGTAGTCTACATGCTATATCCAAAAAACAGTCCCCACTATTTTATTACTTTTTGTCTCTGATATAAGCAGACTTCTGGGTCCGTGGTGTTCCTCCCCCTCCTGAAAAGGTGAAAACAGCTGCCATCTTTCAGTCACATACATCAGTCTGTCCACTGACGTTCTTTCCATGACTTTCCCTAGATGAGAAGTTAGTGCTATAGGCTTATAATGTGTGGTCTTAGTGGGGTCCTTTCATGGTTTCACACTTGGAATAATTAGAGCTTCTTTCCTGCTGCCTGCCATATTCTATTGTAGAAGAACAGCAGAGCATTCAGTCCCTCATCCTCTAACTGTTTATCATAATGTATGGGAGTGAGACAAAATGTTTTTTTGAGAATGCAATTTATTGAACAACAACAACACTTAATCTGAAACAGGCTGTTTTACAGCTGATCAAAGGTTTAGGACCACATGCCTTTAAAAGGCCACATATAATAAAGGCTAAGATCAAGGTAGCACAGAGGGAGGTTAGCCAACTATCGGAGCTGCAGAAAGGTGCGATGAGGAAGGTGCCTAAGAAGTATAGCAAGCTGTCCATACCAGAGGCCTTGGAAACTGCAAAGCCACGACTCACAGCCTTGGCTGGCCGCTTGAAGAGGCACACCAGAGAGATAGAAGGCAGGAGAATAAACCAGCTGTTTTCCACAGAACCAGCCAAGGTGTAGTCTCAGTGGCAGAGGAACAATTTGAGATCAGCACCCGCAAAGCTGGAGATGGAGCAATACCAGAAGAGCATATGGGAGAAGGATGCAACCCATAACAGCAATGCTCAGTGGCTAGTGGATCTGAGGGCAGACCACAGCAACCTCCCTGATCAGAGACCAGTAACCATCACAGTGGCAGATATCCAAGAAAGGGTCTCCAGTATGAAGTGTTGGACAGCACCAGGCCCTGACATGACTCACGCCTACTGGCTGAAGAAGCTGACTGCACTCCATGAGTGTCTGGTAGTACAGATGAAACAGTTGCTAGTCGATGAGAGACACCCAGAATGGCTAACCAAAGGCTGGACAGTCCTGACTCCCAAGCTAGGCGAGTGGCTCCAGCAGATCCCCGGACATTGGAGAGCACAGTCCTAGGAACAGCTAAGATACTGCGCAGGACCCTCAAGCTCCCAGGCCTCTGGTAGAGGACCCGAGCTTGAAGGATAGACCGCCCGCAGGGGCGAGTGGGTATATATGTAAATATGGAGAGAGAAATATACAGGATTCTGACAGTGTGTTTGTCTGCGCTTGGGTCCACTCTTTGTGCGAACCACTGGTTCATTACAATTGTGACAACATGGCTTTAGGTCTTTGAGATTTATTCTCCTGTGATACTTACCTCGTCTTCTTGTGCCCACAGCTTGCATTGTTTCCACTTTCAACCTTGTCACTGTTTGCAGCATCAAGCCAACTTCACATTCACCTTCATCGGAAAATATGGATTTCCCTCACTTCAGTTGCCTGCACTCCTGCTCCACCACCACCACAGGTCAGGAAGTAAAAGCTAATCATCCATCACTCTGCCTGACCACCCTCCACTCAGACTCCTCCTGTCCATAGCACTTGCCCCTTCACCTCTAGTCGCTGTCTAGGCTCTCGTCTTGCAACCCTTTATCGTTGTATACCACTGCCCAAGCCAGTGTCGAGGAATGCTACTCCATTTTCTCCAGTGTTGTTCCGTGCCAGCTACATTTAGTTATCAGTGCTCAGTTTCTGTTTCAATAAAAAATATAAAACTTTATCACTGTCTGATTGTTAACTGCATTTGGGTCCATTTCCTGTGTCCGCCCCTGGGGCTTGTAACAAAAATGCAGTTCCGAAAGGTCACAGTCAAGAGGACAGGAGACAAACCAGAGAAAATTAGAAAATCCTGATGACCGTTGATCTGCTCTGTCTGCAGCTCTAAGATCTGCAGATTTGGTGGTGCTCTTTAAACACTTTCACGGTTGGTTTTAGTTTTTTGACACGGACATGGTAACCAGTATTTGTGTATGAATAAGTTTTAGTTCAAGTGATACTGTTTTTTAAAGCACAGTTTATGTATAGGCTTTTAAAAATGAATTTTTACCATGTTTAATTCTGATTTTTTTTTCAAAAGTCTTTAATTCTTCTTTAATTGTAATTTTGCCCTTATGAAAGACGTGTGGTTGTTAGTTTCTAAAGAAGTCATGATTATAAAACCTAACTAAAGTTTGAATTTTCCTCTTTTGATGAAGGCAGGCTTAATGTGTTCAAGTCTTGTCTGTATACAGACCTCAGTCTACTTAGAATAAGGGAGAACATTTATTTTTCTAGAAATGAATGCATGGTTAAACAGATATAAAGAGATCAGATCTAAATGGTGACTAAATATTAGGCATTGTCAATGTTGCTAGAGAAGTTCTCAATGGAGTCACCTTCAGAAATATCTCTTATTTTTGTTCTACTGTACTGAGTTTCTGTTGGGAGCAAAGGAAAAATGTCAAATGGAAAGATATGATTGGTCATGTCTCATCTGAATGAAACAAACAGGAAGTGAGTGAAGGACACAGGAAATGTTTCCGGCTCTTCCTCCTCTTTCAGAAATTCTCTCCATACCTGAGAGTGTCCAGTCTCCAGCCTGGAGCCTTCAGTCCAGCAAACAGCAGCTTCATTCCTGATAGTCCTGGATGATTGTAGCTCAGGTCCAGCTCTCTCAGATGGGAGGGATTGGAGCTCAGAGCTGAGGCGAGAGAAGTACAGCCTTCCTCTGTGATCAGACAGCCTGACAGACTGCAGACACACAAAACAACAATCCATCAGTTAATTGTTCACTAAACATTTGTTTTTAATTTTCTTCTTTTGGAGAGAGTACGCCAATCATCACATGATCAGTGCTTCATGACACTGGGGAGGAAGAAGTCTCTTTGAACAGCAAGAAACCTGAAACAGGACCAAGGGGCAGGGATAGAATTGACCAAATGACTACCCCGAGGTACCCCTGAGCAAGGTATTGTCTCTACACACTGCTCCCTGGCTGCTGGATTGGTGGCTGCCCACTGCTTCACTGAGTGAATAGGTTAAATGCAGAGGAGTAATTTCCCACAGGATTAATAAAGTATACACTATTATTATTATTACAAGTTTGGGGAGGAGCAGCTATGTCACTGTTAGATGGGTATGTGGATAGAGGAAAAGTAAAGATAAAACTTGTCACAGCAAGGATCAAACATAAAGCACAGGAGAAATTAGACAACATTTAAAGACATGCTGTTACATATAAACAAATCAGGAAGGAAAAGAAACGTATACTCAATGGCTCATGGAAAATCCCCTAGCGGTCTGACTGTATAGCAACATAACTAAGGGATGCTTGAGAGTCTGATAAGCATTATCCAGCCTCTACAGTACATGGGCCTGATAGACTAATAGACAACACTCTGTCTTGTTTTCTGTTTTTAGAAAATATACAAATCATAAGTAAGTCTGCACTCTGGGTCTTCCATCAGGTATGAGTGATTTAAGTTATGACGGAATCTGATTGTGCAAGGTTTTATGTGGGGAAAAAGGACTTTCTCTGTATCTATGAAGCGCCTTGAGGCGACTTTTGTTGTGATTTGGCGCTATATAGATAAAATTGAATTGAATTGAACTTTACCTTTAATTCTAGATTTTACAGCAAGCCAAAAATGACAACTCAAAATTGGATGAATATAATCTCTCTTACTAATGTTCTCAGTACTCTTATTGTCACGTTTAGGGAAATGTTCCAACAGCCTTTTAGTGAATTACATTACTCTAGCCTCTAACTACCAAATATCAATTTTCAGTATCATTCTGAGATGTGATGTTATTTATTTTAGTCAAGAACAAAGATTGTTTCCTTTACTATGCACATGACTCCTCGCAGTTTTATAAAATATTTTCAGGTGTAATTCATACTAAATAACCCATTCCAAATTACTAAATCTATTAAGGTTAGTTGTTTATGCAATAATTTTCAGATTTTATGATAAATGATCATTTAAAAAAGTGTCTTTACCTGAGAGTTTCCAGTTCACAATATGGACTCTTTACTCCAACAGACAGATGCTTCACTCCTTCGTCCTTGACTTCATTTTTACTCAGGTCCAGCTCTCTCATACTAGAGAACTGGGAGCTCAGAACTGAGGACAGTACTTCACAGCTTCTTTCTGAGAGATCACATCCAATCAGTCTGAAAGATTAGAAACACAAAGAACAATAAAACAGGTATTAAAAGTGTCTTCATGTTGAAGTGAGAACTATTTAACAATATTTAAGCTTGTTTTTGACAGGGTTCCTGGGTTGTTGAATCAGTGTTTTCAGTTTCTTCATGTTTAGTTGATTTTTCCACCTGTTCACATTTCCTGTTTTCCTGTGGCAGCCTTCTGCTGATGTATATGCTAGATATGTTCTAGTTTGCTTCCTGTGTATCATTAGTCAGATTATGATCACCTGTGTACTCACCCGTCTCTAATCATCATCATCATCAATCACTCCATTTAAGTCTTTAGTTTCCTCCAGCTGCTTGTCTTGTCATTGTCAATCCCACATGTGTGTCTCAGTTCAGTTCAGCCAGCCAGTCAGTCATTCAGTCAGCCATCTTATGTTCCAATTCATTTTAATAAACACCATCCTTATCCTTCACTGCGAGTCCTGCGTTTGGCTACTCTCCTTTCTTCCTCACATCCACACAGCAATCACCCTGACAGAATGACAAGACCTGTGCCACAAGGACACGCTAAGGACCCAGCGATCTCGGATTTATTGGAGTGGCAGTAAAACTCCGGACAAGTCTCCCCTTGGGTGGAGGAGCTCAGGTGGAAACAAAAGATATGATGTCATGATCTTGTACAATGTTACATCTCTCTTCACTTCCTTCCCAGTCACGGAAGGGTTGGAGGTAGTTCGTAAGAGATTACAGGATGACCCCAGCCTCAGCAACAGGACCACTCTCAGCATCAACCAAGTGTGTTTGCTTTTGGAACTGTCTTCATTCCACCTATTTCACATACAAGGGTCAGTACTACAGGCAGAAATATGGGTGCGCTATGGGTTCCCCAGTTTCACCCATCGTGGCCAATTTGTACATGGAAATGGAAAAGAGGGCTTTGCTATCCTACCCTGGAACACCACTGAGTGATTGGTTCAGGTATGTGGATGACACCTGGGTGAAAATCAAATCTCAGGACGTACCACAATTGACGGACCACATTAACTCGGTGGACCAACACATCAATTTTACCAGGGAGGATATGAAAAGTGGCAGGTTTGCCTGTAATCTGTAAGATTTTCATCAGTAATGGGGGACATCTAAAAGCTGTTATGTACCGGAAACCTACGCATATGGATCAGTATTTAAGGTTTGACTCTTGTCATCCACTGGCGCATAAATGGGGTTTCATCAGGACGCTACAACACAGAGCCAACACCATCCCAACAGGCACAGCGGCATGGGAAGAGGAAGAACATTACGTCAAGAAGGCCCTGAGTAAATGTGGTCAGCTGGACTTTTGTCAAAGCTGGACTCAGCTGGACTTTTGTCAAACCTGGGAAGGCGCCTAAAGAAAGCTTTAGCCAATCCAGGAGAGAAGGACAACCGCTGACAAAGTAAAAATCCATAGTGATCCTGTACCTATCAGGAGTATTGGAACAGTTGAGACGCATTTTTTCTAAACACCGCATCTTTGTGGCTTTTAAACCCCAAAACAAGCTGTGGCAAAAATTGGCCCACTCTAAGGACCGGGTCCCCTGACACAAAGAGAGTAACATAGTGTACACTGTTAAGTGCCAGGAGGATTGCCAGGATTTATACATCAGGGAAACCAAACAACCTCTGGCAAAGCGGATGGCACAACACAGAAGAGCTACCTCATAGCCATGGTCCTCATGGCCATTGATCAGTGGTCTTTGATCAGTGGTTGTTGATCAATGGTCATGAGAATTTGCATAATTGTGATGAAGGAACTGACCTCCCAGCCCGTTGCTCCTTCAGTGGTGCCAGTTTAAATCATTATGCAAATGTACTGTTTATAAGATTGGGGAGACCTACAGTCAGCTGAGACTGAAGAAGTCACTTGGATGAGTGACACAACTTTTCTTCCACTAAAAACGCTACGTCCAGATGAACAGAATCAACTTTTGAAGGGGTCATCAAAGACCATTCATGGCACTGAATCTGATCATTTTTCTCATCCGGACATTATTACCTCACCTATCTCTCAGCCTTTTTCTGCTAGCAGGGTGACTCAGACCCTGCCTTCCCCTTCACCTGTTCCGGTTGCTTGGGTGAAGGTGGCTAAGGCTCAGCCTGTCCTTGTATTAGCTCCTCAGGTGGCTAGGGCTCAGCACGTCCCCGCACCCATGCCAGTTCCTCAGGACTGGGCAGCTGACTGCCAGCCATCACCCGTTCCTGTGCCAGCTCCCAGAGCAAGGGCAGCTGAGATCCAGCCTACTCCAACACCAGTTCCTATTCCCCATGTGGTGGTGGCTGATGTCGGTAACTTCCGTGCCTGTCCCAGTACCCAGGGTGAGGGTGGCAAGCACCCAACCTGACCTCACTGGAGGCTCAGGTGAGCCCATCCAGCCATTGTCCTCATCTTCTGGAGGTTGGGAAGAGCTCTCTCAGCAACCTGCTAGTTCACCACTTCATCCACCTCCACAACCAATATTCCAGGCCCTAGCTAGATCTCTGGTGCGGTTAGCAGCCCTGGTCCCAGCTCAGGGATCAGCTTTATCAGCTCAGGCTGCAGCAGTGTCACCATTGCCAGCTTATGCACAAGCTCAATCACCACCTCAGCCATTGGTTCAACCTCCAGTTAAGTCTTTCGCTCACCCACCAGTTCAGTCTTCAGTTCAGTCTCCAGCTCAATCACCTGACCTACAACCACAGCAGCCAGAGCCGGCTGTGGGGTCTTCTACGTCTCAGGCAGGGGTTTCCACACCGGCTGGCCCTGCCCCACCGACGGCTCCCACACCGGCACCTGCAGCTCAACCTCTGGTGGCTCCCACAACATCGCCTGCAGCTCCATCTCCGGCAGTTCCCACGCAGTCACCTGCAGCTCCTCCACCGGCGGCTCCCATGCCGTCATCTACAGCTTCTCTGCCCGTCTGGTCTCATTCTGCACCTGCCTAGCTTCAATTAGTGCCTTGGCCATCTGCCAAGCTGAACTGAGATGTACCAGTCACAGCTCCAGTGACAGCTTCACCTGGACCGCCGTCTTCCACGTGGCCTCCCTCCAGATCGGCTCCAGTGTCTTCGCTGACCGCTCGGCCTCCCACCTGTACTGAATTCTCTCAGCCACTGGCCACGTGGTCGACATCCCGAAATGATTAATTTTGGACTCTGTTCCTCCAGTCTTCATTAACAAACTCACTTATAAGATCTTTAATCAAGGAGATGGTGGGAAGTAATAAAGTACAAATGCTTCATCACTGTACTTAAGTAAAATTTTGAGGTATCTGAGCCTGAGTATTTTTTTTTACTACTTTTAATACTACTTTATTTTTACTACTTTTTTATGCCCTTAATTTTTAATCATTATGAATAACCAGAAGATGTTGCACAACAAGACATAACATGTGCAAAAAGTTGGACAATGATTTTTTTTTTGATACAAAACTGGAATGACTGCAGTTGTCCGTAAGTTGCGGCTGTGGTACTTCTAGCTAGGGAGGTCTAAAAATGACAGTCTTCATTTATTAACAAATTTTTAAAATAATTACTGTCTTTCTATTATCAATAATATTTGCCCTATTAAAACTGTGTACCCTGTACAGGTCGCCAGTCTGTCGCACCCTAACACACAGAGACAGACAACCATTCACACTCACATTCACTCTGTATTCACACCTATGGGCAATTTGAATTAACCAATTAACCTATCCCCACTAACTGCATGTCTTTGGATGGTGGGAGGAAGTCGGAGTACCCGGAGGTAACCCACGCAAACACGGGGAGAACATACAAACTCCACACAGAAAGACCCCGGCATGATGGTGGAATTAAACTCAGGACCTTCTTCCTGTGCGGCAACAGTGCTAACCACCATGCCACCGTGCTACAATGACCAATAAATAATGAAATATGCTAGAATACTTAAAAGGATGAAACTGAACTTAATTTTGTGAAAGGTTTAACTGGTTAATAAAAGAAAGTCATTAGATCCAACCTGAGAGTTTTGAGTTTACAATATGGGCTCTCCACTCCAAAAGACAGCTTCTTAACTCCTGAGTCAGACAGGCCATTGTTACTCAGGTCCAGCTCTCTTAGACTAGAGAACTTGAAGCTGATAACTGAGGACAGAGTTTCACAACTCCTCTCTGAGAGATTACAGCCATTCAGTCTGAAAAAAATAATACAAAAGACACACACATGTGTTCATGATACAATCAGGACTTAAGAGATTTCGTTTTTAAAAGAATCCACAATGATGTCTTCTGTTAAAGATGCAAGCATACAAAAAGGATAAAAATTTGACTCACTCACTCACTCACTCTCTCACACACACACACACACACACACACACACACACACACACACACACACACACACACACACACAGAAAGTCACCTGAGAGTTTCCAGTTTAGAATGTTCACTCTTCAAGCCAGCAGACAGAAGCTTCACTCCTGAATCATTCAGCTTGTTGTTACTCAGGTCCAGCTCTCTCAGACTAGAAGACTGGGATCTGAGAACTGAAGACAGAGCTTCACAGCTTCTCTCTGAGAGGTTACAGAAACTGAGTCTGAAAAAAAAGTGTTTATGATAAAATGTTATCATTTTTTGATATTGGTCCTAGGTAATAAAAAAATACAGTACTCTGCAAAGGTCACTGAGCCACCCCTCATTTCAAAATCAAAAATATTTGCTGTTATTTTAAAAACAAGTATACCTAGAAATGAAGCGTATATAAAAAAAGCTTGCATATTTCTAACAGATTTGAAAGTCAATGGTATGACTCCATCCTCTCTTGATGCACTCTCTACATAGTCATTTAGCAGTAAACACCATGCACCTTCAGTATTCTTTCCAAATTAAGAAGCATAATGCGCCTCTTCAGCCCTTCAGCCACCTGTTGTTAGTTCATTAGCTTTAGATTGTCACCAAGTCGAGGTATAATTTTCTTCATTTCTTATATGATCATTTCTTATATGAACTTGTTAAAGAGCGAGGTCCCGTTATATATTTCTATTTCTTAATAATTGAACACACCTATTATTTTCTTAAGTAGAATTATTTTATTTCTAAAAAAGGGATGATCAAATGTTTACTTACAGAGCTCTGTTGGAGGCTTTGACCACTGGCAGCAGCCTCAGAAGAGCCTTCTCTGAAGAAGAGTATTTCTTAAAGTCAAACTCATCCAGATCTTCTTCTGATGACAGTAAGATGAAGACCAGAGCTGACCACTGAGCAGGAGACAGTTCATCTGTGGAGAGATTTCCTGATCTCAGGGACTGTTGGATCTGCTTCACTAGAGAACGATCATTCAATTCATTCAGACAGTGGAACAGGTTGATGCTTTTCTCTGCAGACAGATTCTCATTGAGCTTCTTCTTGATGTACTGGACTGTTTTCTTATTAGTCTGTGAGCTACTTCCTGTCTGTGTCAGCAGACCTCGTAGGAGAGTCTGACTGGTCTGCAGTTGAAGACCCAGAAGGAAGCGGATGAACAAGTCCAGGTGTCCATTTGGACTTTTTATTGCCTTCTTCACAGCACTCTGGTAGAAGACTGTCTCTGCGGATTTGGCTTCACTCCTTGATTCTTGTTTTCTAAATAACTTGAACAATTTCAGGTGTTTTTCTTCCAGCAGATTGAATCCAGAGTTGATGAAGGTCAGATGGACATGAAGAGCAGCCAGAAACTCCTGAACACTCAGGTGGATGAAGCAGAACACCTTGTTCTGGTACAGTCCGCTCTCCTCTTTAAAGATCTGTGTAAACACTCCTGAGTACACCGAGGCTGCTCTGATATCGATGCCACACTCTGTCAGGTCTGATTCATAGAAGATCAGGTTTCCTTTCTGCAGCTGATCAAAAGCCAGTTTTCCCAGAGACTCGATCATCTTCCTGCTCTCTGGACTCCAGTGTGGATCTTTCTCAGCTCCTCCATCATACTTGACCTTCTTCACTTTGGCCTGAACCACCAGGAAGTGGATGTACATCTCAGTCAGGGTCTTGGGCAGCTGTCCTCCCTCTCTGGTTTCCAGCACATCCTCCAGAACTGTAGCAGTGATCCAGCAGAAGACTGGGATGTGACACATGATGTGGAGGCTTCGTGATGTCTTGATGTGGGAGATGATCCTGCTGGCCTGCTCCTCATCTCTGAATCTCTTCCTGAAGTACTCCTCCTTCTGTGGGTCAGTGAACCCTCTGACCTCTGTCACCATGCCAACACAGTCAGGAGGGATCTGATTGGCTGCTGCAGGTCGTGTGGTTATCCAGAGGCGAGCAGAGGGAAGCAGTTTCCCCCTGATGAGGTTTATCAGCAGCACATCCACTGAGGTGGACTTTCTAGGGTCAGTTAGGATTGTAGTTTTGTGGAAGTCCAGAGGAAGTCGACACTCATCCAGACCATCAAAGATGAACACAACCTGGAAGTCTTCAAATCTGCAGATTCCTGCTTCTTTGGTTTCAGTAAAGAAGTGATGAACAAGTTCCACCAAGCTGAACTTTTCCTCTTTCAGCACATTCAGCTCTCTGAAAGTGAACGGAAATATGAACTGGATGTCCTGGTTGGCTTTGTCTTCAGCCCAGTCCAGGGTGTATTTCTGTGTTAAGACTGTTTTCCCAATGCCAGCCACTCCCTTTGTCAGCACTGTTCTGATTGGTTCATCTCTTCCAGGTGAGGCTTTAAAGATGTCTTCTTGTCTGATTGTTGTTTCTGGTCTGTCTGTTTTAATGGATGCTGTTTCAATCTGTCTGACCTCATGTTCATCATTGACCTCTGCAGTCCCTCCCTCTGTGATGTAGAGCTCTGTGTAGATCTGATTCAGAAGGGTTGGGTTTCCTGCTTTAGCGATGCCCTCAAACACACACTGGAACTTCTTCTTCAGGTTAGATTTAAGGTTAGGCTGACAAATTGCAGCTGGAAGTTCTGAATAACAATAATAAAATAGAACATCAACAATCAATTCATGTTCTTTACAAAATGCTCATTATAATTTCAGTCCCACAAAGAAATTACTCTCTATAAGGTAATCGATCTCTTTATACATTACTAAATATTTCATTCATCCAGCAGCTTAAATCTTTACATAAATCCTCTTACTGCTCTGCAGATGGTCAGCCAGCTCCCCCTCCTTCATTCTCCTCAGGAAGTCCACAATAATCTTCACAAATGCCTCTCTGCTGCTCCTACCCTGTTCACCATCCTCCCTTGGACTCTTTAAGCATTCTGTGTACTCTGGACTCAGAACCTTCTGGATCTTCTTCAGCTCGTTCTTCACAAAAGTGATGATGTTTTCCTCCAGCAGCTGGAACAGAATACTTTATGAATGACCCAATCAGACTGAAATCATTGAGCCAAAAATCAGATCCACACTGACTATCCACTGGTCTACAAAGAGCAGCATGAAGATGACTGTAAACAGAATAGATGTAAAAGTAGTTGTTGTACATGTACAGACCATAAATATCGAGTCCAGGTGTGTTTGATGCTGCTCGGCAGACTGACTACTGGGAACCTCTGAGCTCTCCTGGTCCACTCTGTGGAATTAAAAATTAGTTCAAGAATAATAATTTAATTCAATTCATGTCAATTCAATTCAATCTTTATTGACATACTTTATGTCCATAAAGAGAAGACAAAACACCAGAAAACCCCCCCACAACATATAAACCTAAATAAAATGTATATAAAATTTAAAACATTTGTAAAAATATAAAACCCTAATATACATAAAATACACAGCTACTTAAAAGAAATAAATATATACACAAACACTTCAACCGGTGCTTTCTCAGACTGGATGAGTAATGGGAACCGTGGCTCGGGGGTTGGGAATCGCATCTGTAACCGGAAGGTCGCTGGTTCGATCCCTGGGCTCTCTGTCCTGGTCGTTGTGTCCCTGGGCAAGACACTTTACCTACTTGCCTACTGGTGTTGGCCAGAGGGGCGCGATATGGCAGCCTCGCTTCTGTCAGTCTGCCCCAGGGCAGCTGTGGCTACAACTGTAGCTTGCCTCCACCAGTGTATGAATGTGAGAGTGAATGAATAGTGGTATTGTAAAGCGCTTTGGGTGCCTTGAAAAGCGCTATATAAATCCAATCCATTATTATTATTATTGGATCTGTGTGTACTAAAATTATTCGGTTTCTAGAGTCATCCAGTCATTCTCTATAAATGAACATTAACTTTCTTAAAAGTGCTTTACAAGTCCAAACATGCACAGCTACAAACATCTGGCTGGCACTACCCCTTCTAGGTATCCTACAAGGATTCACATTGCATCATTACATGCAACATGCAGCTTCTGCATGCTACATTGTTTTTAGAATGGCCACAAGTGGGCAGTAGATAGAGGTGTGCAATATGCTTTAAACAAAGCCACTTTATCTGGAGGTGAACATGACCTGAATTTGCGTGCAGTAGTATTTGCTTGCACACAGAGCTTCTGCCTTTGTCTGTATATGTCGTCATCATTTATTTGGTCAGTATTATAGTGACCGAGGTATTTAACCTTTTTATGAAAGCTATCCTGCTAGGTTCTCCATATCAAGACAGCTCTTCTAACAGCATTGTACTTTATATCATATAGCACACCATATTCAGTACAGACATTAAGAAGCGCCTGTAAACCAGCACTGCTTGGACGAAAAACAACCAGGTCACCTGCACGTATAAGATGATTTATCAATGTTATACCTAATATAAACCCAGTGGTATAGGCTTTTAGCTGCATGAACAAATCATCAACAAATAAATTAAATAAAATTGGAGTTAAAACCCACCCTGTCTGACAGCATTGCTGACAGCAAGGGGGGCAGAAATACTGCTTCTTCATTTAACCTGCATCTTCTGATGAGCGTGCCAGTAAGAGAGAATCCTCACAGTGTATCCAGGAACTCCCCGTCACTTCACTTTATCCAAAGGGTTTCTGTGGTTTAATCGATCAAAACTTTAGAGGCATCCATGAAACACATAAGGACAGATGAATTTTTAGCCCTATACAAACTATTTCCTTGACTGCACATATGCACATGACAGTGCTATGCTTTGCTTTGAAGCCAAACTGATCATCCAGGGAAGAGATGAAAACACTAACTCTATCAAATAAGATCCCTTCTGGGGCCTTAGATAAAATACTGGCTAGTGCAATCAGCCTATAATTATCCAGACAGCTCACTTTTGCAGCTTTATATTTCATAACTGGTACAAGTAAAATGCATAGCACTGACTCAGGTAGTATGCCATGAATCATAAACCCAGTGAAGCAGAGCGCTAGAAGAGGAGCTAGCCTTAAACTAGCATGTTTAAATGTTTTGCAGTGATGTGATCCAAGCCACAAGATTTACTATTAGATAACCTGCAAATGGTTTCATTTACCTCATGTGTCCTTACACTAATTGCTTCATCGCTCATGTCAGAATTGTCTTCATATGGTTCACTTTTTATACAGTTAAACAACGCACTGTAATGCTGTCTCCATAATGCTTCAATGTTATCTGCCCCAGAAACACCGTCAACAGTTGATGGTAGAGATGGTTTACAATTACTAAGACCTTTCACCTCTTTCCTCTTTCATACAGAGCAGTCACTATATCATCACACATGGAGCAGAGTTCATCTTTATGCACAACATTCTTACAGTTGACATCCTTGTACAAAATCACTTCTTTGGGCAAAGAAATGTTTTTCAGAGGTATATCGGCATTACTATAATAAGCTAAGAAGTCATCTTCCCTAAATGCTGACCAGTCTAATTTTACACTGGTAGAAATAGTAGCAATATTATTTTCAGTTATTGCTGGCATTTGTTCCACATTCACAGTAAAACCAAAAGGTAAATGGTCTGACACAGTTACCTCATACCTATGCTTGGCACCACTGTACCGTGTCTGCGCAGTTTAGAAAAACGCCAGACCAGAGCCCCTTCAGGCTAGAGTAAAGGATTGTACATTTAACTCACATCATTACATTAAGCAGTAACCTTGAAAGAGTATAACTAGCTATGTTAACTAGAAATATTTTGACAGGTCACATCTCTACTGAGTTTCTCTCTCAAATACAAAGCAAGAGTTTCTGCATCTACATCCAGGGCAAATTTAGTGGCAAATACGCTCACCAATTTAGTTTTCACAGTTTTGATTGTACTCACAGCTCCAGTGCCAATGATCGATACAGCTCCAGGCCTCTTATTGCGTCCAGTGGTAAAAGCATGCGTTCCTGAACCTGAATTAACCTTCTCCAACTTCCAACAAAGTCTGCCATTTTTCACAACTTTACGCAACTGTGGGGAGCATGTAAAAAGCTCTGTCTCAACAGAATCCTCCCTTGTTGCAGTAGTTTCCATATTAGGACCTGAGGCTCTCATCAGAGCCCGATCTTGACCACATAGCAATATCTCCGCACAAAACGCTGACACTGTGCTTGTCCCAGTCTTTGAACCAGCCAAAGTTCCGGTTCCCTGCCTTCCACATGGGCCACCTTTAACTCGACTCCCCTGCCGGTCCTCTGAGTGCTTCCACAGGGGAAGTGGGAAGCGGTCTCCGGCCCCTGAGCATTCAAAGTAATAGGCTCAGTCAGCACCTCAAACTGACACTCAAGAGCAGTCACACGTTGGTTGACCTCGACAGCATTGGTCTTAAATTGCTCAAAAACATCTGCCTGTAGTTTGATTGGATGTTTTAAAGCACCCACCTCAGCACATAGCTGGTCCATTCTCCGTAGTAAACAACACACATCCATGCTGGAGTATGTAAGAGGCGGCAAATCATCCAGGTACGAGAGACAAATCTGGGGATATTCTCACCACACTCATTCAGCACTTTAAGGCAGAGTTTAATATTGTTATGATGTCCTTTATATCCAACGCACCGCTGTGAGGTAGTAGGGCAGAGCTCAAACAAAACTTTCTTGGAGTCAAATGTGTTCCTGGCCAACAACACAATTTCATCCTGACTTAAAGTTTTTTTAGTTTTTACAGCAAGGAAATTAAGTAGTTCATCCTCTACAATTACCCCTTCCATCAGTCATTTTATATATCTCTGGTTTTAATCAAGACCGTTTGAATGCCAGAGCTATGTCTGCACCACCACTTGCTACATCCACTATCTTGGAATAAATAAGCATACAATAACTACAACCTTTTTTAAAGTTTAAAAATTGTACACATACAGCCACCTAAAATGGCTGAATCATCCCTGACAAGACCATGATTGATGACAGATAGATGACTGTAATAATATCTCCCATCTGTGACCTGGATTTGTAATCCAAATTCAAATTTTATTTGTCACACACACACACAACCATACACAGTATGACATGGGGGTGAAATGCTTGTAGCTGTACAATGCCCGACCATTAAATGACAGAAGAAAAGTTTTACAATATTTACAATTTACAGTTTACTACAGAATTTACAAATAAACTTAGGAATTTACAGTAAAGAATGTGCAAATAGCAGAAGAGATTATAAAGATTATAAA
>NW_024583036.1:45380-49679 GCF_018398535.1 Haplochromis burtoni
CACAGCCTTGTGGTACACCGGTGTTCATATTGCACTGTCACCTTGTCAGGGAGAAGTCACCTTGTCACTTCACTGCTC
This sequence comes from Haplochromis burtoni, assembly GCF_018398535.1. Classification (NCBI taxonomy): domain Eukaryota; kingdom Metazoa; phylum Chordata; class Actinopteri; order Cichliformes; family Cichlidae; genus Haplochromis; species Haplochromis burtoni. The sequence continues at coordinate 45,459 of NW_024583036.1, forward strand.
TTTTGGATTACGGAGTCGAGCTGTTGCCGTTTTTTCACTGTAAATAAATTCACCATCACTTTGCAAGGAGTCTCGCACCTGAGTCCTCTCATTCCACTCTCCATGACACATTTAATCTTTCTCCAAAAGACATTTCACTTGTCCATGACGAGGAGCTGCGACTTCGCTCGGGCTTCAAGATGTCGATTTTGGAACAGTTGCTTCTTTCTTAGTCAGCATGCTCACAGTCCATGGTTATATAACACTGGCTTCACTGTGGATCGTGATGCTTGAGTTGCAGCAGTTTCCAGTTCATGGCAGAGTTGAGCCTTTGTGATGGACACAAAGTACCTTTGCATTATTAACAGCTGGAAAGTTGATGAAACACATTTGATTTTGCTCCACAAAGTGAAATGAAACAGAAAATCACAACATGAAGAATGAAGAAATGAAACCAAAAGAGTAAGTTAGGTATGTTAAATTAGTCAAAACAGGTTTGACTCGCTGTGTCGGTGTGGGTGTGGACTCTAGCAGGTGTACAAATATCTGCAGACAGAAGGGCATAAGCACAATAACCACCGCTCATCTTCATCCACACTTTAAGGAATCATGGAGGTTTCAACATTAAAGAAAATGATAGATGATTTGTGTCTCTGCAAAGAAGTTAAGGTAGAAAAAACAGGTCTCATCATTGATGGTAATGCTCTGTACTATTCTTTGTATTATACATCCGACCCAAAGCTGGACCAGCGCTGTGGAGGGGATTATCCTAGATTCAAACATGAGGTCTGCAAGTTCTTTAAGACTCTGCAGGACTGTGAAGTCAATCCGTACGTCATCCTGGATGGTGGCTCAGGGCCTGAGAAGCATGAAAAAATTTTGTCTCGTCTAAAAAATAAACTGAAAAAAGCAAAGACAGTAGCAGAGACAGAGCCTGACGGCACTTTACCAAAGGCATATAATGTCTTACCACCTCTGGTCAAAGATGTCTTCATAGAAACCTTAAGGGAAAAAGGCATAGAGTTTAAAGTGTGTTTAGGAGAGGCAGACCCTGAGGTTGTTTCCGAGGCAAATCAAAAACAATGTGCTGTGCTGTCTATTGACAAAGATTTTTACATCTTTGATGTGCACAAAGGTTTCCTTTAGCTCGACAACTTTGAGTGGAAAAAAGAAGAGGATGGAAAAATTCCTGCTAAGATCTACACACGTTCAAAGTTTGTTGAGCATTTTAAATTAGACCCTGCTCTCATGCCAGTCTTTGCTTCAATAGCAGGAAATGATTATTCAAGATTAGAAGACAATGGTGCTTTTGCAAAGGAATCATCTTCACCTGGTGAGTACAGCATTAAAAGACTGGATGGTATGCTCGGCTTTTTAAGTAAAGTGAACCTGGATGGCTTGGACGACTCACAGAAGAGAGAACGTGCTCTGAGTAAAGCTTTAAATCATGTTGGTAAAAAACAGAACCAAACATTCAAACTCGCCATTGAAAAATATGTTAAACCAGAAAAAACAAGTTCTAAGTTGCCACCATGGGTGTGTGAAAAAGTTGAGCGCGGAGAACTCACCACTTTTGTCACAAGTGTTGTGGATTGGAAGACAATCCTTCTGACCCCACTTGTGGAGAACTTTTCACAGCGCAGTAGTTACACAGCTGCTTACCGCATCAGACAGTACTTCTATGGACTGTTAACAGAAGGTGTGATTACTGAATATGGCAGGGATGGAGAAGAGATCAAAGACTACTGTGTCCCATCAATACGTGATGAACAGAAAAAACTGAAACTAAAGGACCTGCATAAGGTACTGAGGTTAATCATTAAATATGTGTTTAATTACTCTGACAAGTAGACATGTTTCTGTGGTACATGTGAGCATCTTATCTGTGTGGTATCTTATCTGTGCAGGGTCCTGAGCGTTTGCGTCGCAGGGTGTTTGAGGAAGCTCTGCAGGTTCAGACTTCAGACCTAGAAAACATCCCCAACCAGCTGAAGCTGCCAGTCTGTGTGACTGTTTTCTGGTTTAAGAAGCTACAACACCACCCAAAGCCTGAAACTATAAACTGCCTCCACGCTCTCCTGCTGTGGTTTGTGTGTGAGCCCGATGGTCCAGGTTAGTCTCACTGGGTAACATGATGGATATCTACAATGAAATGCATTTATCGGTGTAAGAAGCAGTCAGATTTCCTCTAAACAGATTTTGTGTGACAGAAGCAGCTCTGATGCTTCCACATCAGTCTGAACAAGAAGAGAAACTGCTGCTGGTCTCTGGTTCTTTGGTACCAAAACTTTGTCTTATTTTGTCTGTAGAGGACGAGTTTGAGAGGAAGATGAAAGCTTTAAAGGATGAAGGTGTGAGTAACTGGCAGCCACGTGTGGCTCATGCTTTCAGCCAATGGCAGTGCTGCATGAGGCAGAGCCTCCACCTGAACCAGCTGCTGTGTTCACCTCTACCAGAACCTCAGTGTGCACGGTAAACACCAGACCAATGATGTGCTCCACAGATGTTTAACCCACTTCATTAACTTTAACTGTGATTTTCTGCTTTGTCAGACTCTACTGTGGACCTCTCCTTCATCGGCTGGCAGATGAAGACATAATTAAACAACTACAGAAAACACTGAATGGACAAAAGAAGGAAATATATAAAAATTTAAAGACCATTCTTAATCTTAAACCATTCTTAAACCATTCAAAAAGTACTGGAGAGGGGTCCTCAAGTGAGGAAGAATGCCAACAACTGCAGAAGACTGAGGAAGAGGAGAACTTAGATCAAGATCTCATAATCAATCTAGGCAATCTACACATTATGGAATCAAATCTGGTTATTGGTGACTCTGCACTCAGAAATGTGCAGCTAAAGACTCCAGGAACTATGATCAAATGCATTCCAGGAGCAATAGCACCTGACATTGAGGCTGATCTGAGACTGGCTAAACATAGATTTCAAAAGATTGTAATTCATGTTGGCAGTAATGATATCCAGCTACAGCAATTTGAGGACACTAAAAATAGTATTGCATCTGTTTGTAACTTTGCCAGAACAATGTCACATGCTGTAGCTTTCTCTGGTCCCCTCCCCAATGAGACCATGCTGTCACTGAACCGCTGGCTGTTGGAGTGGTGCCCTGAAAACAGTGTGGTATTTATAGATAACTGGCAAACCTTCAGCGAAAACCCTGGTCTTATTGAGGAAGATGGCATCCATCCCACTTTGGATGGTACAGCTCTAATTTCTAGACATCTGGATGAATTTTTAAGTTAAAACCAGAAAGCAAGGTTAGGGTCTTACATACACCTCTGAACAGTTCCTCGTTCTGTCACCCACTCCCCAAACCCTGTCCTCACAGACTCCATAACACTAAAGAGCCAAAACAGATAAATGTGGTTTACTGAATATATTATTTTTACAGTAAAAGTTAAGAACACAAAGAAATGCAGTGACACAGTTTTAAGACACAGTTTTGTTTAATGAGCAGCTGAGAGAGGAAAGAAGAATTTATCAGGGAAATGAGGCAGACATTAATAGCCGGTGTTCGTTAACACCACATTGTCTGCACAGGAACTCATGTATAACTCACATGCCCAACAGCCAATAAGAGCTCAGGCCATAAGACGTCCACATGCAGGAAACACCTTGATTTTAAATAAAGGACAGGGATCTCACCATCACCTTAATGTGCCTGTTATAAGACCTTTTTTATTTCTTTGTATTATTTTTTGTCTATAGTATGACCATGTAGAAGTCCACAAATCTGGAATAATATTCAAAGCACTTTAAAAATGTTTATCTGTCTTCAGGGGACTCTAACACAACATTTGCTACTAACATATGTTTGATTTGGAACACTGTGTAGATTTTTCAAACTTGTAATCGAGGTGCTATTATTTCTAGTTGTCACTGACTTCATATATTGGTGTAGGAGCCATTCTTGGGTTAATACCTTATGTGGTCACTAGAGGTCACCTTTTTCTGTTTTGATTATGTAATATAAAGGTATTTAAGGTAGACGCACGTAATCGGCGTCAGGTGTGTCATTGAGAAGGCAAACAGTTTGTGACCGTTGCGCTGTTATGCTAAGTCGATACAGAATAAAAGACCAAAAAGGACAAGATACATACTGCTGGATTTATTGGACTGTGAACTTAATTCATGCATACCAGTGACATCGCGTCACCCCCGTTAACGACCACCTCAGTGGCTTCAAGCGTAGGCTTAGCCTCTACAATAGAGTCACAAACT
>NW_024583036.1:50909-52244 GCF_018398535.1 Haplochromis burtoni
AAGCATCATTCAATGATTTTGTTGGTTTGTGTAATGAAGCAAAAACAATTCATGGTTCATTGATGTGTTTGTTACCAGATGATGAAAAAGAAAAGCATGAAACATGGTTTAAAGCAAAAACAATGCATTATGATGAGTTTACTTATGAAGTGAAAGAATGGTTATCAGGTTGCGAACATTTACATTTAAAGGGTGATCATGGTGTTGATGATGGCGTTAAGCCAGAGGACAGTGTTTCAAATGTTGTTGGTAAATCTTCAGTCACTAAAAGCTCATCTAGTGGTAAAGTGAACACAACTTCTTCTGCCAAAATCAAAGCAAAAGCAGAAAAGGCAGCATTACTCGCTCGTATGGCAGTCCTAAAAGAGAAGCATGCTTTGGAGGAGCAAGAGCTAAAGCTAAGGAGGAAACGTGAACAACTTGAGCTTGAAGCATTGCTTTCTGCCTCTTCTGCAAAGTTAGCTGTTCTCCAAGCTGCTGAAGTTCAAAGTATATCCAACATATCGTCCAATGCTATGAATTCATATTATGAAAGGGAAATCAAGAAAACAGCTGCTTCAGCCACAGTCAAGCCTAGTACACCAGTCAATGAAGATAAACCTGCAGTGCAAATAGTACAGACAGAAAGCAACATATCTGCAATGATCCTGCCAGGAACGGAAATTGAAGGTGAGCCACAAGCTCAAACGGTCATCACAACGCAATTTCACAATGTGGATCCTCAATCGCCCAGGTCAATTCCTACAGTGGCAGAAGGACGGTCGGAGGACATTTTTACCATTTTACAAAGACAAAATGAAATAACTGCAACCCTTGTTCAGCATCAGCGTGCATCGTCATTACCATCCAGGAAAATACCTGTATTCGATGGTGATCCTCTTCAGTACATCTCTTTCATTAATGCGTTTGAACAAGGAGTGGAAGAAAAGGCCAATAAGAGGGACTGCTTGTATTATTTGGAGCAGTTTACAACAGGACAGCCAAGAGAGCTGGTACGCAGTTGCCAACATATGGCTGCAGGACAAGGCTATATACAAGCAAAGCAACTGCTCAAAGAACATTTCGGAAATGAATATAAAATTGCAGCTGCTTACATTGACAAGGCATTATCTTGGCCTGCAATTAAAAATGAAGATGTGAAATCCTTGCAAGCATATTCTCTTTTCTTACGTGGGAGTTGTAATGTCATGGAAACATTGCAACATATGCAGGAACTTGTGACCAGGAGATATTTTATTTTGTATTCTTATGATCACAGTTATAATCAGAAGTATCAACCATTAATCATTTACCATTGTTGAACCAGTTGACAGAATAATCTTTGAATCACATCTA
>NW_024583036.1:74535-85761 GCF_018398535.1 Haplochromis burtoni
ATGTTGCTGTTTGACTTTTAACTGAGGTGTGTTTCAATCCTGCCTGCAGCTCAAAAACTATACACACATAAAACCTGTTGTGAAGTTTATAAAATAAAGTGTCACTCGGTGGTGCAGCTGTTTGTCAGCTTCTATTTTAGACTTTGTTCTGGTTCTTGTTCAGGTTCCCAGCAGTGGGAGTGTAATGCAGTCACACACACACAGGTGGTGTTAAGGTGGATTCACTTAGTTACAGACAGTGGTGTTATTTCCTGTAACTAAGGGTGTGTTTCACTCCAAAGTTCAGACATTAACCTGCCAGAAGTTGTAAAAGTTACTAATAAAGAGCTTTTATCTCATTTCACATGCAGGTCAGAGCATGAAAGCTGTGATGCAGCAGTTTGAGGAAAATTGCTGCTGATATAAAATATTTTTTGTGGTTTTACAAAATATATAAAAGAGCAGAAAGAAAAGAAATAAGTGTAAAGAGTGCAGCAAAATGCATGTTTTAGTGTGAGCTGGTTCATCTGATCTGGTTGTGTAAAAGTCACTGCATGACACTGAGTGTTACTTTTGTGTTACTGACACTCATCTCTGACTCAGAGAAACGATTTCTCCCCTGTGATGTTCACACAGTGGTGAGTTACATGTGTGTGGAATTTTTACTGGTTTATAGAATTAAAGTTTCTCTTACTTTCTTTTTTGTTAACCTGAGTCACTGATCATTTGCAGTATTACAGAGTCTGGCAGTCTTTGCATGATGTTGCTATCAATACATTTTCCAAAAAATGCCTCTCTGTGCAAAATGGGTTTAAAAACATAAACAGCTGTGGGATCCTGTTTGTCTGTGATTTAAACAGCCCAGCGCGCTCTGACGAAGGGAAAACCAATTCTGCAGGGAGACCTACCTCGGCACTTGTGCAGGTGAAGCCAAAGGGAAGATTTGCTTCAGCATATTTTCTAGTCTTTGGCTTAGAATGAAGTTGGTTTGGAAACATATTCAGCGATGCTTCATCTCCTGCTTTGTGTTTCTGTGGGCGCCCCGTGCTAGCAGTGTCCAAGCGTTTTGCCCCCCCCTTTCATACCGCGCCCTCCCTGCAATGGCTCTGCACCACCCCTAGGGGGCACACTTTGGGAAAATCTGCTATAGAGAGAAATGTCCTCATAACGCAGAAATGTGATCATCAAACAGTAATATCCTCACAGTGTGTAACTTGTAATGTCACAGTGTAAAAATGTCCTCATAAATACAAATGTCCTCTTTGTACACAATGTCCACACTGAGCAGAAACACTTGAAACACAAAATGTTCTCTTAAAGCAGAAAGGTTCCAGCAGAACAGAAATGTCCTTCTATTGCAGACTTGTCCCCAAAATGCAGGAACGTCCTAATAAGCAGAAATGTCCTTGTCATGCATAGACGTCCCCACAAAGCAGAAATATCTTCTTAATTCAGAAATGTCCTCACAAACTAGACACGTTCCCACGGAGCATATCTGGTCACACCTTCCCACACACAAAGATGTGATAGTAAAGGGTCTTCTCTTTGCCTCTCAGGTGACCTTATCGCTATGGCGTCCCAGATGACCAATCAGAGGCTGGTGTGCATTGTAGAGGCGTGTCATCTGGGTGGAGCTACAACTGAACTCGTCCTAAGCAGAGCCTTTCAGCTGACCAACTGATGCCTGATGGGAGCTGTAGTATACACACTTAAAAATTCTAGTATTTGTAAGTATTGAGAGTTGTAGTTTTTTACACTAATTTTAACTACATTGTAACATCTTCAGTGACAAATTTGTACACTTTATTGCTGTTCTCTTTTTTTCATTGTTCTTATTTACAAAATGCTGATGGGATGCTGGGAGTTGTAGTACCACTTCATCAAAGTACTCAAAAAGTGCAGTAATATATCGAGGTATTAATAAAATGTGTATAGCAGGGTTCATAAGCTAAATAGAAGAAGGTAAATAGTTAAAAGTGTTGTTGTTTAGGGTAAAATTAGGCTTAAAAGTCCCTTTTTAAGCCTAATTTTGCTTTTATTTTGAATAATACACTAAGATTGTGTTGGTTCATGTTTGGACCATTTTGTATTTACAGTGTAAAATTATTTCTCACTTCCCTTAAAATTCAGATTTATGACCTTATTTTATCCCCTATTTTCCTCTTGTGGACTGTGACATAATATTTAACATTTTTTAAACTTTAGAAATTAACTTATTTAAGTATAAGGAGAGAAGAGCTGATGTGGCAATTAATGCAATGTGGTTACTTTCTTTGCTTCTCACTGCTGCTGTTTCATTGTTTGTGGTATTTTCTGCCTTTTTACTGTGAAATTTCTGTAAAGTGTTCACTGTTACATTCAGTGTGTTTTCTGTGAAGGAGGCTTTGAAATAGGATTAACATTTGTGCTACAGTGTCAGGTCCACAGTGTTTCTGAAATCCTGTCTTTGTTTACCTGTTTTCTGTTTTTGCCAACAAAAAGCATTTAATAACTTTAAATTATATTTTATATTTTATTATATGCCAAACTGCTTTGTTAACATTGATAAACTTTTGTTTTCCTGGATTCACAGCTTGGTACATTGTATCTGTAGTATGAAAACATTGTTCTTCACTGAATGTTCTTTGGATTTCTACACATGTGAAGTTTTTATACTTCAAGCAAATATTTCATTTAACATCTCAATAAAATGTCTCCCATGTGAATGTTTCAGTGGCCGTATTGTCCGACTGATGTTTTTAACTCCCTAAAAAGCTGTTTTCTCTCACTGACAGCAGTAATTTATCTCCCAGTGCTTTTTGTGTTTCTTCCACTACCAGTTTCTTGGATCTTCAAACCCATCACGGATCATCTGAATATCTACTTCTTTAAATCACCTCACAGATGTGTAGTTTTATTTTATGGTTATTTTATTTATCTTTTTTGAGGATTGGGAGGTCTGCATCACTTTGAGTTCATAAAGTCCAGTTTCTATTCTGGTAGTCCTCAACATGGCCTTGACCAACATCTTCTGTAAAATAATAATAATGAGATTGATAATTAAACAAAAACCATTAACACTAATAGTGATATATTCCAAGATGGCGGCGCGTGAACAACGCGAGGCTCAGTGTCTCTCCAGAATCTGCTATTTAGCGGTTTTTTATCTACTTTTAACCGGATTATTCGTCCAGAATTGCTGTGCGTTGCTGACCTACAGCAGACAAGAGCTTCTGGACATCTGGACTCACAACTCCAACAGTTTTATCGCCGATCTCCGACTCATCCCAGAGATCTCCAGAACACCGGAGGCTGCCCACTCTCCCCGGCCGGGCGGAAGTGCACGCAGACGGCGCCGAGATCGTAAACAAAGGCGAGGTAGGCGCGGAGGGCTACGGGCTAAGCTAAAGCTAACACCACACCGGCTGCCTTTACCCAGTATTTTTCTCGCCAATGTCCGTTCTCTGGCAAACAAAATGGATGAGATACGGCTCTCCATCACTAACAACAGACGGATTATGGACTCAAATGTCATGTTTTTCACCGAAACATGGCTGAACAACAGCTGCCCGGACAATGCTATCGAGTTAGCAGGACGCCACACACACCGAGCCGACAGGCTAGCAGATGACTCCGGCAAGACCAGAGGTGGAGGTTTGTGCATTTATATTAACAATGCTTGGTGCATGAACTCCACTACTACTGAGAGTCACTGCTCACCTAATGCGGAGTTTTTAATGGTCAAATGCAGACCTTATTATCTCCCCAGAGAACTCACTTCGATCATACTCACTGCCGTGTATATACCCCCCGACGCTAATGCTAGGTTGGCCATGAAAGAACTTTCTGCAGCCATTAACAAACACCAGAATAAACACCCCGAGGCTGCTTTTATTGTTGCTGGCGACTTCAACCACACCAACTTAAAGACAGTCCTCCCCAGATTCCACCAACATGTCTCCTGCCACACCAGAGGAGACAAGACTTTAGACCATGTGTATTCCAACCTGGCTGGAGCCTACAAAGCCACACCCCTCCCCCACATTGGACAATCGGACCATCTCTCCCTGTTCCTCACACCTCGGTATTCACCACTCATCCAACGTGTGAAACCTGCTGTGAGGACAATTAAAGTGTGGCCAGAGGGGACAGACGCAGTGCTCCAGGACAGATTTAAAAACACAGACTGGAATATGTTCACCCACACAGACCTGGACCAGTACGCCTCATCTGTACTGGATTACATCTCCAAAACCACAGACAGTGTCACCACCCAGAAACGGATCACCATGTACCCCAACCAGAAGCCTTGGATGAACCGGGATGTTCGTCTCCTCCTGAAGGCCCGCAACACTGCCTTTAGGTCAGGAGATGCACACGCCTACAGCACAGCCAGGGCTAATCTAAAGAAGGGCATCAAAAAAGCCAAACACCATTACAAAAAGAAGGTAGAAGAACACTTCTCCAACTCCAACCCCCGACGCATGTGGCAAGGACTCCAGACCATTACAGACTACAGGACCACCAAACCCTCCCCCGCATCCTCTGATGTCTCCTTCCTCAACGAGCTCAACAACTTTTATGCTCGTTTTGAGCGAGGGAACCCCACAACCACAACCAAAGCAGACATGACGCCAGACCACCAACCTCTGACTCTCTCCCCCACCGATGTAGGAGCGGTGCTGAGCAGGATCAATGTCCACAAGGCTGCAGGCCCTGATGGCATCCCCGGGCGTGTTCTCAGAGCGTGTTCTGGGGAGCTTGCAGGAGTGCTCACAGACATATTCAATCTGTCCTTGGCCCACGCTGTGGTACCGGCCTGCTTCAAATCCACCTCCATCGTCCCGATACCCAAAAACTCCAACCCATCTTGCCTCAATGATTACCGCCCAGTAGCACTCACCCCCATCATCACTAAGTGCTTAGAGCAGCTGGTCCTAGCACACTTCAAATCCTGTCTCCCCCCACCCTGGACCCCCACCAATTCGCATACCGCCAGAACAGGAGCACAGAGGATGCAGTCTCCATCGCACTGCACTCTGTCCTCTCACACCTGGACAACAACAACACCTACGCCAGAATGCTGTTTATAGACTTCAGTTCAGCATTCAATACAATCCACCCCTCACAACTCATCAGGAAACTGACAGACCTGGGCATCAGTTCCCTCATCTGCAAATGGTTACTGGACTTCCTGACCAACCGCCCCCAACATGTCCGGCTGGATAACCACTGCTCATCTACCATCACAATGAACACCGGTGTACCACAAGGCTGTGTGATGAGCCCTTTCCTCTACTCCCTCTTCACCCACGACTGCAGACCTGCTGATGGTTCCAACACCATCATTAAGTTTGCAGATGACACCACGGTGATTGGCCTCATCAGTGACAACGATGAGGCCGCCTACAGGGAGGAGGTGGATCGTCTGGCTGAGTGGTGCGACACAAACAACCTGCTGCTTAACACCGAGAAGACCAAGGAGCTCATCGTGGACTACAGGAGGAATGCTGACCCACATCCACCCATCCACATTAAGGGGACGGCTGTGGAGCGTGTGAGCAGCTTCAAGTTCCTGGGAGTCCACATCTCCGAGGATCTCACCTGGACGACCAACTGCTCCAAGCTGGTCAAGAAGGCTCACCAGCGCCTCTTCTTCTTGAGGACTCTGAGGAAGAACCACCTGTCCTCAGACATCCTGGTGAACTTCTATCGCTGCACCATCGAGAGCATCCTGACCAACTGTATAACAGTCTGGTACGGGAACTGCAACTGCTCTGCCTCTGTTACGTTCCCCTGAGGGGTCTAGGCGGTGAGGGGGAAGTAACAAAAGTGACCGGGTCAGAAAAAGGAGTCAGGGAGGCAAAACGTTAAATAAAACAGTTTTATTGAAGTAATTCAACTAAAAGAGACGGACAAGCCGTTATCACCATAAAAGAAACAAACAAAACTCAGGCGTCGGTCAGTAAGGCAAAAAGTCAAAAGGAAAGCGCAGCTCACTAGCTGGAAACCACAATACACAGCTCACTAGCTGGAAACACCACAAGACACAGCTCACCAGCTGGAAACACCACAAGACACAGCTCACCAGCTGGAAACACCAAAAGACAGCTCACCAGCTGGAAACACCGCAAAAACACTCAGCTCACTAGCTGTACCCACACAAATGGCACTCTGGCCCAGAGCTCACCTTTCCCTGGGCTTAAATCTCCTTGATTACTGACGAGAGTCAGCTGCACAAAAGGGAAAGGTGGCACCTCAGGCAGAAGAGGTGGTGGGACACGCCCACACAGGCACCTTCAGGAGGAGGCCCTGCTAGGGCCGTAACACCCCCTCCCATAAATACAAACCCGTGGTTTGTCAAATGATTATGATAACCAAAACAACTAATCAAGTCCGTAACCGTCGCATCACAAATTGCAGGCTTTCCACCTACAACATAGCACAGTCCGTAACCGTTGCATCACCAAATTGCAGGTTTTCCACCTACCAAACCCCATAGCAACGGTTAGGCATTGTCAGCGGAAGCTGCCAACCCCATCTCAATGGGTTCAAAATACTTACTGAAGGTGGCCGCAGACCCTCAAAACAATGTCTCATGTGATGGCTAGGGCTTTTTTGAGCCATCACATGTGGAGAACACAGCAGGCAGTCAGAAGACCTTACTGCAACACTTTGCAGACGATTCCTCAAGTCACCGGTACAGGCATGTTTGTTAGCCAGGGTTGCGGGTCTTACTGGTGGTTTTATACACAGCCTGTCCCCCTGCAGGTCATTTTGAGGACCTGGGAAATTGTCAACCAGTGGCAGCTCAGGGTCAGTTGACCTCTTACACTGACTACATGACACTACTGAGCAATTATGCTCCAAGTGTAGCCTCTTAGTAGGCCTGGCAACCTTGTCGGTTTGAGAGCCACAACTGACTTTTCTCAAAGCAGGCCCTTTTTGCTTTGAGTGTGCTTTCTGTTTGAGTTTCAGTCTCAAACAGTTAGCAACAAGGTGTCCAGGTTTGTGGCAGAAGAAACAAAGCTTCGTTTTGGGTCTCGAAACCACAACTTTTTCAGCCTTGTTAGCTGGCTCCCTCCTAGCTCTCCAAGATGTGTTACCGTGAGAAGGGATGTCACATTCCACCGTGTTTGTTTTATGAGTTAGGGTAAACTCATCTGCCAGTATGGCAGCCCGCTGTAAAGTGGAAACCCTTTGCTCACTTAAATAACAAGAAATAGACTCAGGAACCGAGTTTTTAAAATCTTCCACCAGCATAAGCTCACGTATGGACCCCACGTCGTTAACCTGGCTTGCAGAACACCACCTATCAAAGAGCTTTGCCTTCTCCCTAGCAAAGTCAAGGTAGGACTGACCCTGTGCCAACTCCAAACCTCGAAAATGCTGCCTATAGGCCTCAGGTACAACTTCATATGCCCGGGATGCTGGGGGGTCCGGGGACCGCCCCAGCCTTTGTCGTCGCTGGAGGGTCCGTGGGACCGCTCCAGCCTTCATCCGCCTTCGCTGGAGGGTCCGTGGGACTGCTCCAGCCTTCATCCGCCTTCGCTGGAGGGTCCGAGGGACCGCTCCAGCCTTCGTCGTCTGCTGGAGGGTCAGTGGGACCGCTCCAGCCTTCATCAGCTTCGTCCGTCTTCGCTGGAGGGTCCGTTGGAGGGACCGCTTCAGCCTTCGTCCGCCTTCGCTGGAGGGTCCGTTGGAGGGACCGCTTCAGCCTTCGTCCGCCTTCGCTGGAGGGTCCGAGGGACCGCTTCAGCCTTCGTCCGCCTTCGCTGGAGGGTCCGAGGCACCGCTCCAGCCTTCGTCTGCCTTCGCTGGAGGGTCCGTGGGACCGCTCCAGCCTTCATCCGCCTTCGCTGGAGGGTCCGTGGGACCGCTCCAGCCTTCGTCGTCTGCTGGAGGGTCAGTGGGACCGCTCCAGCCTTCATCAGCTTCGTCTGCCTTCGCTGGAGGGTCCGGGGACCGCTTCAGCCGTCCGCCTTCGCTGGAGGTTCCGAGGGAGGGACCGCTTCAGCCTTCGTCGTCTGCTGGAGGGTCCGAGGGACCGCCCCAGCCTTCGTCGTCTGCTGGAGGGTCCGAGGGACCGCTCCGGCCTTCATCCGCCTTCGCTGGAGGGTCCGGGGAACTGCTCCAGCCTTCGTTTGTCTTCGTTGGAGGATCCGAGGGACCGCTCCAGCCTTCTGCAGCTGGTGGGCTGCGTGTTCGTGTTTGCGGCTGGTGAGCTGCATGTCTGTGTTTGCGGCTAGTGAGCTGCTCGTCTGTCTTCGCTGGAGGATCCGTGGGACCGCTCCAGCCTTCATCCGCCTTCGCTGGAGGGTCCGTGGGACCGCTCCAGCCTTCGTCGTCTGCTGGAGGGTCAGTGGGACCGCTCCAGCCTTCATCGACTTCGTCTGTCTGGATCAAACTTTTCACTTGGTGTTAAATGTTTGATTTTTGGGTGGGGGGAACTGTTACGATTCGGTGTTGTCAGTGTTTTGTTTTTCCGTGACTGTCATGTATTTCCTGTTTTACTTTGAAAGTCTGTGTTATCTTAGTGTGTTCAGTTTACGTTTCCTTGTCTCGTCAGGTCTAATTTGCCCCAGCTGTGTTTCCCTCCTGTGGTCCATTCCCTGATTGCTCCTTCTATGTATTTAAGCCTTGTGTTTCAGTGTGTCATGGTCGCGATCTTCCCCGTGGTGTAAATAGTTTGGTGTTTGTTGTAAATAAATAGTCTGTTGTAAATAGCTGTAAATGGGTTTTGTCACTACTTTCGTTTTGGGATTTTGGTGGAGAGCCTTAGTGTTTATTTTGTCGTGTGTTTTTTTTGTTATTTTTATATTCCTGCGTTGCACTCCGGTTGCCTAGGCCGGGGTGTAACAAGACACAGCTCACCAGCTGGAAACACCACAAGACACAGACACAGCTCATTACTGACGAGAGTCAGCTGCACAAAAGGGAAAGGTGGCACCTCAGGCAGAAGAGGTAGTGTGACACGCCCACACAACTGTATAACAGTCTGGTACGGGAACTGCCTCGGACCGGAAGGCGTTGCAGAGGGTCGTGAAAACTGCCCAGCGCATCGCCGGAGCACCACTTCCTGCCATAAAAGACATCTACAGGAAGCGGTGTCTGAAAAGGGCTGGGAAAATCATCAAAGACCCCAGTCACCCATCACATGGACTCTTCACCCTCCTGCCCTCTGGGAGGCGCTACAGGAGCCTCCGGACTAAGACCACCAGGTACCGGAACAGCTTCTTCCCCACAGCTGTCAGACTCCTGAACTCTGCCTCCTGACATCTGACCCACGTTAAACTCATGGACTGAACATACACACACCCACAATGGACAACTGTACCCTCAAACACACAATAATAACATGGACTGAACCACCACTCACAACCACTAGCACTTTATATAGCCTCTGTAGAAACTATCTACACCCTCACTTATCTTAACTGCACTACTGTATAGCTCTGTGTAAATAATCATTCTGTACATTCGATAATCTTTAATCCTACAACTGTTTACAACTTGCATAGTTCCCATTTCTGTATAGCTGTATATCTCAGATTCTGTAAAGTTATTTATTTCATATTCTGTATAGTTTTTCATATTTATATCCTGTTCATAGCCTGTACATAGCTTGTACTCACTACAGCCTGTACATACTTATAGTTATAGAATATTCACAACATACTTCATACCGTGTACATTATAACATACCATAATAGACCCATTTCTGTAATATACTCACATATCTATATTATTGCTAATATATATTGTAATATATCTATATCACTAAAGCACTTCTGGATGGATGCAAACTGCATTTCGTTGCCCTGTACCTGTGCATGTGCAATGACAATAAAGTTGAATTCTATTCTATTCTATTCTAGTGACACAAATAAAAAAAACTCGTCTGGAAACAGAAATTAAACTGATTGGAAAAGACAAAACCACAATGACTGGTGACTTAAAGAGTTAGTTCAGTTGTGGCTGGTGCTGATGGAGGAGAGCTTGAACAACCTTGTTCAGAAGAAATATAAGAAAAAGGAGGTAAAAAAGTTTTACCTTCATAAAGTTGTCAGTGTTTCGAAGTACTTCAGCAGTATGTACCAACATGTAGTACACGCTTTAAGGAGCCTGATTACTTTCCTAAATAGCTTTGGCATTTGTAGGAACTCGTCTTTGTTTAACAAATTCCTGGGCTTTTTTAAGGAACTCTCCAAATTTCCCTATAAGAACTTAGACTTATTTAATTAACTGTTGAATTTTTTAAGGACTTTGAGAACTTTTTAAACCACTAGAGAATTTCTGTAAGAACCTTTTGAACTTTTCTCAGTAACTTAATCTTGAAAACCTGAAATTAACTGTGATTAACTTGAGAACTTCTTTAAATGTTGTCACATGTTCACCCCTAGATGTCAGTAGATTGCAGACAGCTGAGTTCCCAATTCAAGTTCATAATCCTAGCAATGATGGTGGCTGTAGAACCAACATGTTTTAAGTCAGCCAAGACAGATCTAAGCCATTTAGACTGTAGCCCATAACCCCATACAGTGTACAAAAATGTGAACATTTAGCAAAAAATTAGGTAATGAAAAATAAACAAATTCTAATTTTATGCTTCCTTTCTTACAATGTTTTTATCTCTTTTGATGACTTTAAATGCAAAGCACTTTGGTCAACAAAACTTGTTTTAAATACGCTATAATGAGGACATTTTTTTTTTAAAAATGGACACAATCCATGTTCAAATAAATATTTTACAGTATTTTACATTTTGAGTCATCTTAAAAACTGTTTTTCTCTATAATGTTAACTGTGTACCTCAGCTGTCAATGCCTACTTTAGACTAAAGTTTTATGGCCTTCTTTGGACTTTGCTACATGTTTATGTTTTCATATGTTACAGCCCTGACTTCATGTCTGGAGAGAAGTCTTGAAGTGAGGATGGCATTTTTTGTTTTATTTCTTTAGTGTAGGAGACTCCTCCAACATTAAAACATAGGTATTATGATGCTTCATATCTCAAGTCTGAATGTGCAGGCATAAATTTAAATGTCGCTCTGTGAAAAGCAAATTCCTGCAAGTTCTCTTCTCCACATTTGCAACATAGATAATGATCCATTAACTCGAGGACTTTTTCAAGAATCCTGGGAGCTTTTTTAATGCACTTCAAGTTCAAAACTTTTTTAAGGAACCTGATCATTTAATTAAGGAATTCTCAGAAGTGACTTGGCTTAAGAAACACTTGATCTGTGAAACCATACCTTTTTTAGGACAT
>NW_024583036.1:87129-88189 GCF_018398535.1 Haplochromis burtoni
CCCGTTTTGCCTCCCTCTGTGTCTGCATTTGAGTCCACACCCACAGCCTGGCCCTCTCGGCCCTAACACTCTGGGTTAACTGTAAATAGAAAATGTTGCAGATGGTGTCCTGATAATATTGACTCATGATATTTTATTCATGATTAATTATATACCTAATAGTGTTTATAAATGAACAAGAATAAAGATTAGAAATATGCCAAATTAGAAAAAAACCCAAAAGAAACATATTTTTTAACAAAAGGTTCATCATACTTGGACTGTGGTGCCTTTAGCAAAAAAAAAAAAACCCAAACAAACAAAACATCAGCATCCTAAAGGCCTCTCTTTGCTGTCTAGAAGTGAAGTGGTTGCAAAGAGGGCGCTGCTTTAGCAACCATTTTCACAGTAACTATCAGCCAGTAATAACTGCTCACCAGCTACTCAGGGAATACCCATTTTCCCCTAGTAACCAACACCAGGCCTGTGTGACTGAGGTCATTCATGGCTGGTCTAAATATAGGGAATCTTGTAGCAAGATTACCTTTGAATGGTTGATACACTGGTTATGTACTATTATGTAGCACTATTGTTTTCTTTATGGCAGTGTTTCCCAACCACTGTGTCATGGCACATAGGTGTGCTGTGAGAAATGATCGGGTGTGCTAGGAAGGTTATCTTGTTCCACCTGATTGGTAGTCTAAGCGACCGGCATGAGTAATGGGCAGAACAATTACATTCTCTTCCTAATTGGCAGTACAAAAAACACAGCCCCTCATTTTCTTGCATGTATACCATCAGTTGTTTTGTTTTTTTAAGTGTAACAGCTTACCTCCGGTTCATGATGTAGGGTGTCTGGTTGACCCACTCCCACTGCCCAGTCCTCTCATCAGTCAGACCCACCCAGTGGAAGGAGCCCACAGTACGCTGGGTCACAAAATCCTGTTAAAGGCAGACGGACAGAAAACTCAAATTTTCAGTTTCAATAAAGGATCAATACAGGCTCCTCCCCTTTTCAGTCACATACATGAGCTATAGTTCGGCTTTTATTGATTAGCTCGTCACAAAAGAGCTCCTGTTG
>NW_024583036.1:88214-99101 GCF_018398535.1 Haplochromis burtoni
AAAAGGGCGAATGCTCAAAGTTAAAAATCAGCATGAATAACAACAACCCACATTCATCAACAATATTGACTCACATCATACTATGTCACTGTCATCAGGTGGGGACAAGGCGTAGCCTATGTTTACCTGATGGGTACAGTGTTGCTGTTGAGGGTTTGCTGCTGCTCCTGATCTGAGACTGTAGACATTAAAAAGTCCATAGGAGAGATGGTAGCTGATTAAACAAGTGTCTTGAGATAATAACAAAATGCAAAGATAGGTGACAGCACTTGGAACCATAAGGCAACAACAAACTGTGAGAAATAAACTCGGCTCTGCCTGTGAATCACTCTTTGCTTCTCTTCCTCCTTCATCTCCTCATCTCATCTATCACTCTCCACTTGCTGTCCATCTGAGAACAAGGCACAACCTGCTATTGCAATAAACTATTATTTAATTATCAACATTTAAACTCTTGCACCTAATCCATAATAAAGTAATGATATAAAAATGTTATAGAACCAGAACATTGTGTTTATTATTGTTTTTATACTTGAATACCTCTGCAATGCAAAACCTGCAGAGGTATTCAATGCAAAAAAGAGCACAGTTATTGTGACTGTGCTCTTTGTGATCCAGCTGCTGAGGGATCCACTGCCTTTAGTTTCACACAGCTCCTACTGTTTCCTCTCTCTCTCTCTCTCTCTCTCTCTCTCTCTATATATATATATATATATATATATATATATAGAGAGAGAGAGAGAGAGATACATATATAAATGCCAGTATCCAGGAGAAAGAATATGAAGTACTTCTTGTTGGTAATGATTTGAGGAAAATAGTCATTTATTTATAAAAATTTTTTTATGTCTGTGTGTTTGCAGACACGTCGACATGGAACCGGTTGTGGTCTGCAGAGAAAAGTGTTTCTAATCTGACTGAATCACTGAGGGACACACAGCAGCTCACCAAAGGTAGCTCAGATGTACTCATACTGCGTTACTCAATTGCTGTCCTTTCTACTTAACACTCTGTAATTTCCTGTTTTTCTGCAATAGATACAGCAAAAGAAGTTTTGTCAATGAAGTTTGCTCTGGAGAACAACAAGGACCAGCTGGCATCAGGTGGGAACTCTGCAGAGCAACACTGCATACACATCGACACTAGCAAGTAGTTTCATTAACTTACCTGTGCTTTGTGTGTGCAATCCATCAGTATCAGAGGCACTGAGGCAGCTCTCAGTCCTGGACGCTCTCCGCAGGACGGTCGCCGAACTCAAATGTTCTTTAGAACGCTTGGTCAACAACGGTACACAGCTCCTGTCTAATCCTGTTCCCTCTGCTTCATTTACTAAAGATGCCCTCACAGTTTTAAGCTTATAGAACAGCTTTACCGTTACTAAAGAAGAAGCCTGTGTATAAATGTGCCTTGGTTCATTGGCCCCCAAGTCATTTATCTCTGAGTCTGAGGCATCTGATGAGCTCAGACTAACTTCAAGCACCTGCAGGCATTACTGGAAGGTTTAAACAGGTTCTTGAAGCTAAAAAAGAAAAGAAAAATTCATGTTTCTTTGTATAAACTGTAACAAGCTAAGGCAGAAAGGTTTTGTCTCTCTGGGGGGAGCGAGGTCTTATGAGGAAATTAGTAACTAAATCGTGTTATTTCCTAATTTAAGATTTGTACTAAGCTCTCCAATTGTTCCATTTGTTTATTATATTTATTTGTTATTATTTGTTTGGCCTTTTTTTATTTTAGAATTTTCTTAACCATGTGATTGTGTGCTTTCGTCCACTGATCTCTTTTGAAAAGGATGATGTTAATCTCATCATATTTCTTCACTAAAAATATGTTTTTCTAAAACTAGTTCTCACAGCGACTGTCTAACATCTCCCAGGACTGTCCCCTGTTAAAGAAGGTCTCCAATATCTAAAAGTGTATTTTTGAAATGACTCTTATAAAACATGGAAACCAGACACTCTCTGTCTGTCCGTCTGTCAGGCACGACAGCACACGGCTGTTGTCCTCTGAATTGGGATTCTTTCGGCAGCAACTGCTACTTATTCAGCACCACGCCATTATCGTGGCACGATGCCAGAGACTGGTGTAATGGACACGAATCTCACTTGGTCATTCTTCTCACTGACGAGGAGTGGGTGAGTTGGCTGTCCCTCCCATCTGTTTGCACTGACACTCAACTTTGTGATGCAGCTTAAACACACTGTCACCTCAACAGGAGCTCTTTTGTGATGAGCTAATCAATAAAAGCCGAACTATAGCTCATGTATGTGACTGAAAAGGGGAGGAGCCTGTATTGATCCTTTATTGAAACTGAAAATTTGAGTTTTCTGTCCTTCTGCCTTTAACAGGATTTTGTGATCCAGCGTAGCGCGGGCTCCTTGCACTGGGTGGGTCTGACTGATGAAAGGACTGGGCGGTGGGAGTGGGTCAACCAGACACCCTACATCATGAACCGGAGGTAAGCTGTTACACTTTAAAAAAAAACCCAAAAAAACGCTAATGGTATATGTGGTAGGACTCGACTTAAGCGGTCAAAGAAGTGCAGGAGACTGATGCTGTCCAGTGTAGCAAGTGATTTATTCACCATTCTGTGGCCCAACAATATTTACAAAGAAACAAATAAGAAACTCAACTCTATAATTAACTCAATTCAAATAAACATAACTGAACTTAAATCAACAGAAATTAAGGTCAAACTGCACACAGCTACACTGACCTGAACCTTTCTCCCGAAACACCTGAGTTAGTCTGCTTAAATAGTCCCCTTAATCAAACACTTTCTCCTCTGGACTATTCCATTCAGTAGGTAGGTAAGATGAACATGATTATATTCAATCCTCTACTACTCCTCTTGACTGGCAACATAAACTCTGGTGTAATCAATACATATCACAACATAAATCTATTTCTTTATAAACCCTCTAAAATCAACTTTATTAAATTATAAGAATTCTTCCCCTTCTGCACTTGGTCTCTTCCTGTGACCTCAGATGAACCCAGAAGGTATAAAGCAGGAAGTAAAACTACATTTCCTCCTTTTGCTTCTGGAAGACAGGTAGGTAAGGTAAGTTCTAAAACAATACCATTAACAGTTGAAATAAAGAACATGTTAACTTAACAAACTTGTATGAATTGATTTAAACCAAGATGTTATATTATATAATCTGTAAAAGTGCAGAACATAAACAAACCCGGGATAGTAGATGTTTGCCTATTGCAGATTACATGTGAAATATGGTTAAATCAAAACAAGAATGTTAACTAAGAATGTAGACAAATGGTCTTCTCACCCACTTTGTCACAGTATACATGCGAGAAAATGAGGCGTTGTGTTTTTTGTTCTAAGTTCTAAGAGAACTTTTAGTGCTCCATAAGGCAGTGTTCTCTAACCTTTTGGAGCCATGGCACAGATTTCACATTATAAAACTCACAGCGTACCACCAAACAAATGTCACAAAAAAGATATTGATACATTTTCCTTGAGGACCAGGCATCGCGGAATTGGCTCGGTTTGTCCCCAGTATACCTTTTTTGCTTTCTTCTGACCAGTGCTCATGTTGTTGTTGTTGTTGTTTTGTTTGCTTTTTAGAAATTGGGCATATTTCTAATAGTTATTCTTGTTCATTTATAAACAGTTTTAGAAATAAAATAAATTTCTGCAAACATGAAATGTCATGAATCAATAATATCAGGACGGCATCAACAACATTTTCTATTTACATTAACGGCTTACCCTGTGTCAAAAAGTCATCACTCTCAGATATAGAGGTCACAGGTACTTGGTGGACCACGGGGGAAACAATAGAGTTTATGGAGTCAAACAGTATTTGGAATTTCTCTTGCTTGATTAGATGAGAAAATTTTCCTGATCTGGCTGTTTTTATGGTTTCATGTATGGAAACCCAAAGTTTCCTAAGGTGGAGCCTGTGAACTTCGAGTTTAGTTGATTTCCAAAGGCGTTCTACTTTCCTACAGATTCTTTTGACCTTCCTTACATCATCATTTATCCACGGATGAGCTCTTTTTGAGGCAGCAAAGACAGATTTCATAGGTGCCATCGAATTTAAACTCTCCAAGCAGTGATTCTTAAAACACTGTGTAGCAACATCAGCATCAGTGCAGCCACTGATCACATGAGGGTAAATTAGAAGGTGGTGTGTACAGAGGGAAGCTAAGACTAAAAGTAACACAGGAATGGTCACTCACTTGTACGTCCTTAACACAGTTATGTCTAAGCCAAGAGAAAACACAAGGTCCAAGGTGTGGTCTTTAACATGGGTGGGTCCAGAGACATGCTGAATAAAATTAAAAGAGTCTGTAATGGATAGAAAGTGAGAGGCCATGCTACAGCTAAGATCATCCACGTGCAGGTTTAATCCCCAATCATTAAGGCCATCTCCAGTTTAATAACGGAAGATAAAAAGTCGGTAAAATCTTGAATAAAAACACCAGCGGGGCCGGGAGGGCGGTAAATTAAAACACAATTAAATATATCTGAAGAACCAACCTTAAGAAGTTGTGACTCAAAGGAAGGGAAAAACTCAGAGCCCATAGCCCTGCAAGTGAAATTGTCTCGGTGAACAGTGACCAGACCACCACCACGTCCAAACGCGGAGTCCAGATGAAGCGACAGCCGACCAGGCAGAGCTCATTCAGGTGGATACATTCATTCTCCTGCTGCCAAGATTTTGTGAGAAACAGGAAGTCCATACTAATACTGTTAAAAAAGTCATTCAGTGCAAATGATTTGTTGGCTATGGAGCGAGCGTTTAGGAGAGCGATCTGGAGCAGAGGTTACAGGCTGACATCATCAACAGCTGATTGACGGGGAATTGACAGCAGTCACCTGGAATGAGGACGTAGTCTCCCGGTACCCCTGATTGTGACAACATTCATTGCGGGACAATGATTTTTAAAGAATACTAATTGTAGTATGAATAGATTTAATAGATATTTTACATAGACTCACCACTGCCTAAATAGAACAGACTGGCAGTATTCATTCCCATCATCACCAAGTGTTTGCAGAGGCTGCTCAAAAAATCAATATGAGCTTACGGAAACAAAGACGTGCTTTTTTCCACTAAGCAGGACCTCAGCACTGAGCTCCTTCAGTGGGAGACTGCGGCACCCACGGTGTGGGACGGAGAGATTTCGCAGGTCTTTCCTCCCCACTGCTGTCAGACTCCACAACAAAGACTTTAACTGATCAAACACACACATCCACACATGTGCAATAACACTAAGTGCAATAATCTTTTCTGGCATCGTTGTATTTTTACTCAGTTGTATATAGCATTTGTATTCTATTTTTATCTTATTGTATATTTATTTTATTTTATTCTACTGTATATAGTATTTTATTCTATTCTGTACAGTTGTGTACTGTATTTATTCTTATTGTATTCTAATTTTTGCGTCATAACTTTTGCACTGTCCACTTCCTGCTGTGACAAAACAAATTTCCCACGTGTGGGACTAATAAAGGTTATCTTATCTTATCTTATCTTATCAAATTAAATTAAATACATTGTTACTAATTTCCTCATAAGACCTCGCTCCCCCCAGAGAGACAAAACCTTTCTGCCTTAGCTTGTTACAGTTTATACAAAGAAACATGAATTTTTCTTTTCTTTTTTAGCTTCAAGAACCTGTTTAAACCTTCCAGTAATGCCTGCAGGTGCTTGAAGTTAGTCTGAGCTCATCAGATGCCTCAGACTCAGAGATAAATGACTTGGGGGCCAATGAACCAAGGCACATTTATACACAGGCTTCTTCTTTAGTAACGGTAAAGCTGTTCTATAAGCTTAAAACTGTGAGGGCATCTTTAGTAAATGAAGCAGAGGGAACAGGATTAGACAGGAGCTGTGTACCGTTGTTGACCAAGCGTTCTAAAGAACATTTGAGTTCGGCGACCGTCCTGCGGAGAGCGTCCAGGACTGAGAGCTGCCTCAGTGCCTCTGATACTGATGGATTGCACACACAAAGCACAGGTATGTTAATGAAACTACTTGCTAGTGTCGATGTGTTTGCAGTGTTGCTCTGCAGAGTTCCCACCTGATGCCAGCTGGTCCTTGTTGTTCTCCACTGCAAACTTCATTGACAAAACTTCTTTTGCTGTATCTGTGGTAGAAGGACGGGAAATTAAAGAGTGTTAAAGAAGAAAAAGGCAGCAGTTGGTATCACAGTATGAGTACATCTGAGCTACCTTTGGTGAGCTGCTGTGTGTCCCTGAGTGATTCAGTCAGATTAGAAACACTTTTCTCCGAGGACCACAGCCGGTTCCATGTCGACGTGTCTGCAAACACACAGACATAAAAATTTTTTATAAAATAATAATTATTTTCTTCAAATCATTACCAAAAATATTCTCACCATTACATAAAAGTACTTACTGTTGTTGTTCATTTTATTATGTGATCTCATTATTTACATCTGCTTAACTGTTTATGGCGTAGCACACATTATGCACCATTGCTTTCTTTATCTTTTGCCTCCACGGAGCCAGCCTTTCTGTAATCTTTTAAATAGCTTGAACTATTGTTCTCCAGGCTTTCTGAAGTTTTTTTAAAGGTCATTGTTTTGTTGATATGGCACGGTAACTGAATCTTCAATAACAAATGTTTTGTGTTCTTCTACACATCATACGGGTCAGCTGTTCCACACAGATTTCATGTTTATATAATGCAGTAGTTTATAATTACACAGCTGGATCTCTATTCTGACCTCAATGGGCTGACTGTAACCCAGTTTGGGAGCTCTCTCAGCAAAAGGCCCAGTAACTTAGCTGAGACCTTGGGATAACCAGCAGTGCTCCATTCACTGTTCTAAGTAAACACACAGGCACATGCATTAATATGAGTCTATCTTGAGCAAGGTCATTGAATGCTTTAAACTCAGTTAGCAATATTTCAACATCAGAATTTGGCAGTACGAGAAAAATGTTTTTATATTTGTTGGTGCCAGTTAAAATCTGTGCAGTGGTGCTCTGATCAACTGGACCTCCAGCTGAGTCATAAAGCACTTTACAATCAAGATGAACAACTGAAGTATGCATGACCTTATATAAATCATTATCAATAAAGAATAAATCAAGGAAATGTGAGTGAAACATTAGATTGCTATCTGTCTTCTGGATTAGCAAAAAACATGTCTGCTAAAGAACATTTGGGATGTTTCATTATGTACATTATGTGGCTTTTGTCAACATGAGCAAGAGTCTGATCTTCATTTATTTAGATTTTCAGTGTATTAGGATTATTTTGAAGCTAAAAGCAAATAAACTGAATTCTGGCTACAACTCCAATGTTTCCCCTCTGACAATAATGTGGAACTTTATCATAGTCTGGAAATTTGAGGAAATGTTCTAAGACTGGACCTCTTAAATTTTAAAATTGAATTTTGACAATGAGAGATGTAGAGATGGTCTGAAGTGTGTTTGTATAGGATACGTGGACTGTTTCTAAATAGGCTATGTTGCATTTATTAATTCTGGAATATTTTGAAAGAACTCTACATGAAAAGAGGAAGTCCACAGAGTGGAATTTCCTGATTGTATTAGAAGTTCTTATTGTTTTTCTATCCAGTGCTTTAATTGGAGAGGTTCCTTATAATCTGAAGTGGGCGGAGTCAGGCCTGCAGGTGTGTTCAGACTCTCAGGTTGTCTTTCTGACAGATGAAGCGTTCTTTGATGGAGCAGTGCTGGTCGTTCAGGCGTCCATCATTGTGAAGGTGAGCACAGTCTTCATTCCCAGGTCCTAGACCATGATGGGCCCAGTTGTCGGGCTGCCCAGGTTTCCACCGCCTTGAAAAACATGCACAAAGATGTTTATGTGTAATTCCTGTGGAGCACTGACTGATAATAATTCCTCTTTATGCTGAAAGCTCCCTGCTCCCATGACACTCACAATCTCTGATCTACTGGTTACCGTTTCTGGACAAACGTTTTAGACTTTGATTTAGGATATTGTTAAGGTTCAAAATATTGGGGATGGACACCATAGGAAAAACCCACAATAACAACACTGGTCCGGTCGGGTTGAGTCAAACGATGATTTAATGATCACACACGTGGGAGATGGACACTGTATGCAGACAGTCTCAGATCTCATCCCAAAAAACACATCATCATAGTTTTATGAAATCAGGGTATTAGAACGCCCCTTCATGCGTAGTGACAGGTGCAATACAATCAATGTTGACAATTTTATTTAACACAAAGAATAACATTGTCTCCTTCCCGAGGGCAGACGCTGACTGCCCCCCGTCTCCTGGAACCAGTCTGTACCCTGCTAAGACACAACATGGCAGCTACAAGGACTCTTTCATTTATTAAGACCATCAGTGTGTATTGCTCTAAATCAAGTATATAATATTAAATGAATATTGCTGGATCAGCTACTTCTACTTAAAACATATTAAAACATGACTAAGCACAAAATCACCAAGAATAACATCTTATAAGTGCTGTGTAAGCGCGTGTGGCCTTCCAAGCTCAAAGCCTTTGCCCTCCATAGATCAGCCAGACTCGCGCTGGCTGTAGCTTTTAAACCTTTAATTACCTTGAGCACAACTCTAGAATAAGCAACAAACTGCAATGTGTATTAAATGATCATGGTTACATCTGCAATAGAAAATCATGTTATTATTCTGGTACCTGTAAGGAAAAGATCAAACTAAAGTTATAACAATCACTGTAATGCAAAGGATAATGTAAAGTCAAAAACTTCAATTTATGTTTAATGCAAAGCTAATTATATACTTCTAATGAACTAATAATGCCATATTAAAATATTAAATGATAATGAGAAAAACATCCCCTCCTTATTTTACAATTCCCTCTTTGATATGAGGCATTAAAACTTTATATTAGGTTTAGGCAATAAAAACAAATTTTGAAAAAACCAAAGTCATTGTGTAACTAGTGCACGTTTGCTTTGGGACAAGAGCATACTGAAGCAAACCTGGGCTCCGCTCATCCACCCACTCCCAATCCTCAAACACTTGTGCAATTGTGCAGTTAGGTACAGTTATCCTCAAACACACATAAAAGTATGATCAGTATAATGTAAATATAATCATTAGTGGCTGAGATTATAATAATGTAGATGTGACATGAAGCGCCTGAGGTTTTCTGGGACTTCAGTTCAGTAACAAAATGAAGAGGCTGTTTTTTCCTGCCTGGAGGTCTGGACTATGAAGGTCCTAATAATAATCGCTATGTACCACAGGCTGGCTGTAGTTAAACCTTTACTTAAAACGCCATCCCTAGATCCAGCTGTCTTAGCTAATTATAGGCCAATCTCCAACCTTCCTCTACTCTTCCTTGAAAGAGTAGTTGTCAAACAGCTAACAGATCATCTGCTCATTTGAGGAGTTGCAGTCAGTCCTGCAGAAAGACTTTCAGATGTCAGCAGCGAGAACAGCTGACGAGGAAGGGTTAGTCCCGAAGATGCCGCTTAATGCTGATGTCTGATGATTTTCCATGATTATGGCTCTCTGCACTTTTCCTTTTGTCCTTTGCGTACTATTTGTGACATACTCTTTGTAGGTGCCTTTAAAAAGACCTGTGAGGTCAACTCCTCATAAACATAAATCAGGACATCCTCTCCACTTCATACTGTTTGATAGTTAGTGGAAAAAAGCACGTCTTTGTTTCCGTAAGCTCATATTGATTTTTTGAGCAGCCTCTGCAAACACTTGGTGATGATGGGAATGAATACTGCCAGTCTGTTCTATTTAGGCAGTGGTGAGTCTATGTAAAATATCTATTAAATCTATTCATACTACAATTAGTATTCTTTAAAAATCATTGTCCCGCAATGAATGTTGTCACAATCAGGGGTACCGGGAGACTACGTCCTCATTCCAGGTGACTGCTGTCAATTCCCCGTCAATCAGCTGTTGATGATGTCAGCCTGTAACCTCTGCTCCAGATCGCTCTCCTAAACGCTCGCTCCATAGCCAACAAATCATTTGCACTGAATGACTTTTTTAACAGTATTAGTATGGACTTCCTGTTTCTCACAAAATCTTGGCAGCAGGAGAATGAATGTATCCACCTGAATGAGCTCTGCCTGGTCGGCTGTCGCTTCATCTGGACTCCGCGTTTGGACGTGGTGGTGGTCTGGTCACTGTTCACCGAGACAATTTCACTTGCAGGGCTATGGGCTCTGAGATTTTCCCTTCCTTTGAGTCACAACTCCTAAGGTTGGTACAACAGATATATTTAATTGTGTTTTAATTTACCGCCCTCCCGGCCCCGCTGGTGTTTTTATTCAAGATTTTACCGACTTTTTATCTTCCGTTATTAAACTGGAGATGGCCTTAATGATTGGGGATTAAACCTGCACGTGGATGATCTTAGCTGTAGCATGGCCTCTCACTTTCTATCCATTACAGACTCTTTTAATTTTATTCAGCATGTCTCTGGACCCACCCATGTTAAAGACCACACCTTGGACCTTGTGTTTTCTCTTGGCTTAGACATAACTGTGTTAAGGACGTACAAGTGAGTGACCATTCCTGTGTTACTTTTAGTCTTAGCTTCCCTCTGTACACACCACCTTCTAATTTACCCTCATGTGATCAGTGGCTGCACTGATGCTGATGTTGCTACACAGTGTTTTAAGAATCACTGCTTGGAGAGTTTAAATTCGATGGCACCTATGAAATCTGTCTTTGCTGCCTCAAAAAGAGCTCATCCGTGGATAAATGATGATGTAAGGAAGGTCAAAAGAATCTGTAGGAAAGTAGAACGCCTTTGGAAATCAACTAAACTCGAAGTTCACAGGCTCCACCTTAGGAAACTTTGGGTTTCCATACATGAAACCATAAAAACAGCCAGATCAGGAAAATTTTCTCATCTAATCAAGCAAGAGAAATTCCAAA
>NW_024583036.1:104829-115159 GCF_018398535.1 Haplochromis burtoni
CAGCATCTTAGCCTAACAGACTCCCAATTTTATATGGATTTAAACAGCAGAGGCGACAACAGTCAGACGGAAACTGTCAAGTATCTGAGAACAATGTTCCTGAGAGAAAGTTTCCGGTCATTAGGATGGAAATGACGTTCCTGAGAGAGAAAGTTTCCGGTCTTTTGGTTGATTAAGGTAGACAATACACAGAAAAGAGTTTCATGAAAGAAACAAGAAAATGCTGGTTTGGGGTCAGTCACTGCCCACAAACTAATGTTTTACACCTTCAGAGCAACAACCTGAGCATCATTTCACTATATTGTGGCTGAAGTGAAGCCAGACACCTCTAAAGTCAATTTCTCCTAAAGTGGGCAGCTCACACTTGGAAAAGTCCAAAAGGATAAACAGCACTGCAGGCCAGACAGGAAAATCTACACACTTGTGTTTTAGGTGTCTAGTTTGATGAATAGTGACCCTATTGGCCCTATTGTGTCCTGAGTGTACTCACTGCTGGCTCCCAGAGCTATGATCAGAATCAGGAGGAGTGTAGCCGTCAGAGCAGGAAAGAGCCATCGTCTGTACCTGGAGAACCTGGAGAAATCGACAGTACGAGGCTCTGCGGACAAATAGGACATGAGTTTTTCAGTTTACAGAACGCACAGACAGGTGGACACACAGACAGGTGGACACACAGACAGGTGGACGCACAGAAAGACACCTTTGTTCCAGAAATTGCTCATTTCTTCGTCCACATTGTCATGGTATTCAGTCATGGCGATTCTGGTCTCTGGGTCTGTCTCTGTGTGAAATGGCGTGCGTCTGACTTCGTCTTCATCCAGTCCCCAATGAACAAACAGGCGAACTGTCCAAACACAGAGCCTCAGGTCATTGGCCACGAGCTGCACTTTGCACTGGAAAACACCACCTGTGTTGTGTGTGTGTGTGTGTGTGTGTGTGTGTGTGTGTGTGTGTGTGTGTGTGTGTGTGTGTGTGTGTGTGTGTGTGTTAGCCATTTTGATGAGATCTACATCAACACTACAAAGAACTAAACTTTCATGGAAAAAAGGACAAACATCTGAAAATACCTGATCTAGCTTCAAAAGACAGACGTGTAAAAGGAAAAGTGACGGATGAACAGATAATCACTTCAAATATGTTTCTGGTGTGCGCGAGTGGCAATAAAGATAAAGAAGCAGTGACAGACACAGATTTGTTCTCAATTTTTATGTGTATGTCATGACTGTCTCGACTGAACAACAAGTCAGTCAAAATTAGAGATCTTGCACTTTCCTCCCTGACACGTTTCAATCAACTTGCACTCTGTTACTCCATCATACTAGGAAAAATATAAACAAATGAGGTGTGATTTACAAAATATCATGATCGCAAGATTCAATGAATGTGATTTGTGTTTTAGAGAAACAATATAAAAGATCAATAGGAGGATTCATTGGATGCCTGTATGGAACAAAGTACACCTGACATCTCTTCATGTTCACAGTGAAAGTGAATGCACAGCTACATGTCTGCTAAAGAACATTTGGGATGTTTCATTATGTACATTATGTGGCTTTTGTCAACATGAGCAAGAGTCTGATCTTCATTTATTTAGATTTTCAGTGTATTAGGATTATTTTGAAGCTAAAAGCAAATAAACTGAATTCTGGCTACAACTCCAATGTTTCCCCTCTGACAATAATGTGGAACTTTATCATAGTCTGGAAATTTGAGGAAATGTTCTAAGACTGGACCTCTTAAATTTTAAAATTGAATTTTGACACTTGACAGAGTAGAAGGTGGTCTGAAGTAGTGTTTGTATAGGATACGTGGACTGTTTCTAAATAGGCTATGTTGCATTTATTAATTCTGGAATATTTTGAAAGAACTCTACATGAAAAGAGGAAGTCCACAGAGTGGAATTTCCTGATTGTATTAGAAGTTCTTATTGTTTTTCTATCCAGTGCTTTAATTGGAGAGGTTCCTTATAATCTGAAGTGGGCGGAGTCAGGCCTGCAGGTGTGTTCAGACTCTCAGGTTGTCTTTCTGACAGATGAAGCGTTCTTTGATGGAGCAGTGCTGGTCGTTCAGGCGTCCATCATTGTGAAGGTGAGCACAGTCTTCATTCCCAGGTCCTAGACCATGATGGGCCCAGTTGTCGGGCTGCCCAGGTTTCCACCGCCTTGAAAAACATGCACAAAGATGTTTATGTGTAATTCCTGTGGAGCACTGACTGATAATAATTCCTCTTTATGCTGAAAGCTCCCTGCTCCCATGACACTCACAATCTCTGATCTACTGGTTACCGTTTCTGGACAAACGTTTTAGACTTTGATTTAGGATATTGTTAAGGTTCAAAATATTGGGGATGGACACATCTACTGTTTGACTCCATAAACTCTATTGTTTCCCCCGTGGTCCACCAAGTACCTGTGACCTCTATATCTGAGAGTGATGACTTTTTGACACAGGGTAAGCCGTTAATGTAAATAGAAAATGTTGTTGATGCCGTCCTGATATTATTGATTCATGACATTTCATGTTTGCAGAAATTTATTTTATTTCTAAAACTGTTTATAAATGAACAAGAATAACTATTAGAAATATGCCCAATTTCTAAAAAGCAAACAAAACAACAACAACAACAACATGAGCACTGGTCAGAAGAAAGCAAAAAAGGTATACTGGGGACAAACCGAGCCAATTCCGCGATGCCTGGTCCTCAAGGAAAATGTATCAATATCTTTTTTGTGACATTTGTTTGGTGGTGCGCTGTGAGTTTTATAATGTGAAATCTGTGCCATGGCTCCAAAAGGTTAGAGAACACTGCCTTATGGAGCACTAAAAGTTCTCTTAGAACTTAGAACAAAAAACACAACGCCTCATTTTCTCGCATGTATACTGTGACAAAGTGGGTGAGAAGACCATTTGTCTACATTCTTAGTTAACATTCTTGTTTTGATTTAACCATATTTCACATGTAATCTGCAATAGGCAAACATCTACTATCCCGGGTTTGTTTATGTTCTGCACTTTTACAGATTATATAATATAACATCTTGGTTTAAATCAATTCATACAAGTTTGTTAAGTTAACATGTTCTTTATTTCAACTGTTAAATGGTATTTTTTTTAGGACTTACCTTACCTACCTGTCTTCCAGAAGCAAAAGGAGGAAATGTAGTTCTACTTCCTGCTTTATACCTTCTGGGTTCATCTGAGGTCACAGGAAGAGATCAAGTGCAGGAGGGGAAGAATTCTTATAATTTAATAAAGTTGATTTTAGAGGGTTTATAAAGAAATAGATTTACTGTTATGATATGTATTGATTACACCATAGAGTTTATGTTGCCAGTCAAGAGGAGTAGTAGAGGATTGAATATGATCATGTTCATCTTACCTACCTACTGAATGGAATAGTCCAGAGGAGAAAGTGTTTGATTAAGGGGACTATTTAAGCAGACTAACTCAGGTGTTTGGGGAGAAAGGTTCAGGTCAGTGTAGCTGTGTGCAGTTTGACCTTAATTTCTGTTGATTTAAGTTCAGTTATGTTTATTTGAATTGAGTTAATTATAGAGTTGAGTTTCTTATTTGTTTCTTTGTAAATATTGTTGGGCCACAGAATGGTGAATAAATCACTTGCTACACTGGACAGCATCAGTCTCCTGCACTTCTTTGACCGCTTAAGTCGAGTCCTACCACATATACCATTAGCGTTTTTTTGGGTTTTTTTTTTAAAGTGTAACAGCTTACCTCCGGTTCATGATGTAGGGTGTCTGGTTGACCCACTCCCACCGCCCAGTCCTTTCATCAGTCAGACCCACCCAGCGCAAGGAGCCCGCGCTACGCTGGATCACAAAATCCTGTTAAAGGCAGAAGGAGAGAAAACTCAAATTTTCAGTTTCAATAAAAAAGGGGGACTATAGCTCACATACATGAGCTATAGTTCGGCTTTTATTGATTAGCTCATCAGAAAAGAGCTCCTGTTGAGGTGACAGTGTGTTTAAGCTGCATCACAAAGTTGAGTGTCAGTGCAAACAGATGGGAGGGACAGCCAACTCACCCACTCCTCGTCAGTGAGAAGAATGACCAAGTGAGATTCGTGTCCATTACACCAGTCTCTGGCATCGTGCCACGATAATGGCGTGGTGCTGAATAAGTAGCAGTTGGTGCCGAAAGAATCCCAATTCAGAGGACAACAGCCGTGTGCTGTCGTGCCTGACAGACGGACAGACAGAGAGTGTCTGGTTTCCATGTTTTATAAGAGTCATTTCAAAAATACACTTTTAGATATTGGAGACCTTCTTTAACAGGGGACAGTCCTGGGAGATGTTAGACAGTCGCTGTGAGAACTAGTTTTAGAAAAACATATTTTTAGTGAAGAAATATGATGAGATTAACATCATCCTTTTCAAAAGAGATCAGTGGACGAAAGCACACAATCACATGGTTAAGAAAATTCTAAAAAAAAAAAGGCCAAACAAATAATAACAAATAAATATAATAAACAAATGGAACAATTGGAGAGCTTAGTACAAATCTTAAATTAGGAAATAACACGATTTAGTTACTAATTTCCTCATAAGACCTCGCTCCCCCCAGAGAGACAAAACCTTTCTGCCTTAGCTTGTTACAGTTTATACAAAGAAACATGAATTTTTCTTTTCTTTTTTAGCTTCAAGAACCTGTTTAAACCTTCCAGTAATGCCTGCAGGTGCTTGAAGTTAGTCTGAGCTCATCAGATGCCTCAGACTCAGAGATAAATGACTTGGGGGCCAATGAACCAAGGCAACTTTGCAAAACCTAGAAAGCAAAATGTACGTCTTGGGGGCCATGACACGCACATTATACACAGGTTTCTTCTTAGTAAAGGTGTTGCTAAAGCTTAAACTTGAGCACCTTATTAAATGAAGCAGAGGGAACAGGATTAGACAGGAGCTGTGTACCGTTGTTGACCAAGCGTTCTAAAGAACATTTGAGTTCGGCGACCGTCCTGCGGAGAGCGTCCAGGACTGAGAGCTGCCTCAGTGCCTCTGATACTGATGGATTGCACACACAAAGCACAGGTAAGTTAATGAAACTACTTGCTAGTGTCGATGTGTATGCAGTGTTGCTCTGCAGAGTTCCCACCTGATGCCAGCTGGTCCTTGTTGTTCTCCAGAGCAAACTTCATTGACAAAACTTCTTTTGCTGTATCTATTGCAGAAAAACAGGAAATTACAGAGTGTTAAGTAGAAAGGACAGCAATTGAGTAACGCAGTATGAGTACATCTGAGCTACCTTTGGTGAGCTGCTGTGTGTCCCTCAGTGATTCAGTCAGATTAGAAACACTTTTCTCTGCAGACCACAACCGGTTCCATGTCGACGTGTCTGCAAACACACAGACATAAAAAAATTTTTATAAATAAATGACTATTTTCCTCAAATCATTACCAACAAGAAGTACTTCATATTCTTTCTCCTGGATACTGGCATTTATATATGTATCTCTCTCTCTCTCTCTCTATATATATATATATATATATATATATATATAGAGAGAGAGAGAGAGAGAGAGAGAGGAAACAGTAGGAGCTGTGTGAAACTAAAGGCAGTGGATCCCTCAGCAGCTGGATCACAAAGAGCACAGTCACAATAACTGTGCTCTTTTTTGCATTGAATACCTCTGCAGGTTTTGCATTGCAGAGGTATTCAAGTATAAAAACAATAATAAACACAATGTTCTGGTTCTATAACATTTTTATATCATTACTTTATTATGGATTAGGTGCAAGAGTTTAAATGTTGATAATTAAATAATAGTTTAACTGAATAGCAGGTTGTGCCTTGTTCTCAGATGGACAGAAAGTGGACAGTGATAGATGAGATGAGGAGATGAAGGAGGAAGAGAGGCAAAGAGTGATTCACAAGCAGAGTCTAATTTATTTCTCACAGTTTTGTTGCCTTATGGTTCTGAGCGCTGTCATCAATCTTTGCACTTTGCATTATCTCATAACACTTGTTTAATCAGCTACCATCTCTCCTATGGACTTTTTAATGTCTACAGTCTCAGATCAGGAGCAGCAGCAAACCCTCAACAGCAACACTGTACCCATCAGGTAAACATAGGCTACGCCTTGTCCCCACCTGATGACAGTGACATAGTATGATGTGAGTCAATATTGTTGATGAATGTGGGTTGTTGTTATTCATGCTGATTTTTAACTTTGAGCATTCGCCCTTTTAAACATCTCTGCACATCCCTGCAACAGTCAGGAGGAAACTGTCAACTAGCTGAGAACAAAGTTCCTGAGAGAGAAAGTTTCCGGTCTTTTGGTTGATTAAGGTAGACAATACACAGAAAAGAGTTTCATGAAAGAAACAAGAAAATGCTGGTTTGGGGTCAGTCACTGCCCACAAACTAATGTTTTACACCTTCAGAGCAACAACCTGAGCATCATTTCACTATATTGTGGCTGAAGTGAAGCCAGACACCTCTAAAGTCAATTTCTCCTAAAGTGGGCAGCTCACACTTGGAAAAGTCCAAAAGGATAAACAGCACTGCAGGCCAGACAGGAAAATCTACACACTTGTGTTTTAGGTGTCTATTTTGATGAATAGTGACCCTATTGGCCCTATTGTGTCCTGAGTGTACTCACTGCTGGCTCCCAGAGCTATGATCAGAATCAGGAGGAGTGTAGCCGTCAGAGCAGGAAAGAGCCATCGTCTGTACCTGGAGAACCTGGAGAAATCGACAGTACGAGGCTCTGCGGACAAATAGGACATGAGTTTTTCATTTTACAGAACGCACAGACAGGTGGACACACAGACAGGTGGACACACAGACAGGTGGACACACAGACAGACACCTTTGTTCCAGAAATTGCTCATTCCTTCATCCACATTGTCATGGTATTCAGTCGTCATGGCGTTTCTGGTCTCTGGGTCTGTCTCTGTGTGAAATGGCGTGCGTCTGACTTCGTCTTCATCCAGTCCCCAATGAACAAACAGGCGAACTGTCCAAACACAGAGCCTCAGGTCATTGGCCACGAGCTGCACTTTGCACTGGAAAACACCACCTGTGTTTGTGTGTGTGTGTGTGTGTGTGTGTGTTAGCTGATTACTACACTGAGATAATCTACATCAACAACTACAAAGAACTAAACTTTCATGGAAAAAAGGACAAACATCTGAAAATACCTGAATAATTTCAGACGTGTAAAAGAGGCACAGAGGTACCGTTGAGAGTATCATCACCAGCTGCATCACCGTGTGGTATGGCTCCTGCACTGGGTCCTGCAGGAGCCATACAGGACCCAGTGCAGCAGGTAGTGAGAGCAGTGGAGAAGATCGTGGGTACTTCTCTTCCCTCCGTCCAGAACATCTGTAATGGCACAGTGGCCCGTGGAAATGGGATGGACTCAAGTGCAGATGCAAAACCAGAGGCTTGAAGTGCGGTGCACCAAAAGAATTTTTATTCACAACGCTTGTTAGCAACTGAAGACTCAGACTATTATTTAGAAGAAACATAAACTATACGTCTGAGGAAGAGGAGACTAAGACTGTAGTTAAATTAAGACAAATTCACTGTGATGACTGGGTGCAGAGACTGGTCGGGGGAAACTATGGCTAGCCAGGGCACTGAAACAGAGGAGAGGACAATCAGTGGGACCCAAAAGAGAGTTGCGAGTTAATCCAAGAGTAATTTCCTTGAGCTGCCTTACGTGCTTGCAGGTGGAGATTGCTTGGGGGAAGGCAGAGGTCCAGGTGAGTACGGAGTGCAAAGCCAGAAAGTCCTCTGCATTACAAGTGAAATGCATTACAAGTCTGAACCCCCCAGACATACAAAATTCTGAACCACCACCATTGCTATTTCACTGACCGTCCCACGCCTACTTTCGCACAAACTTGCCACAATCGCTATGATTGTGTTGGACACTGCTGTTTATATAATTGTTCAGTATTGTATTGTTTTGTATACTTTTATTTTATTTTCTTTTCATCTTTATATTGTTTGAGTGTATACTGAGGGCCATGGGAGCATTGCAATTTTAAATTCCTGTGTATGATCTGTAGATATGGTCTTTGACAATAAAGCTGACTTTGACTTTTTGAAGAAGCGATGGCTCAACAGAAGCAACAAAAAGACAATGAAAAAGATTTCACGGATAATCATTCAAATATTTTCTGGGTGGCGGTGGCAATAAAGATAAAGAAGCAGTGACAGACACAGATTTGTTCTCATTTTTATTGTATGTCATGACTTCTCACTGCAACACATCTTAGAGATCTTGCACTTTCCTCCCTGACACGTTTCAATCAATTGCACCTGTTACCCATCATACTAGAAAAATATAAACAAATGAGGTGTGATTTACAAAATATCATGATCGCAAGATTCAATGAATGTCATTTGTGTTTTAGAGAAACAATATAAAAGATCAATAGGAGGATTCATTGGATGCCTGTATGGAACAAAGTACACCTGACATCTCGTCATGTTCACAGTGAAAGTGAATGCACAGCTACATGTCTGCTAAAGAACATTTGGGATGTTTCATTATGTACATTATGTGGCTTTTGTCAACATGAGCAAGAGTCTGATCTTCATTTATTTAGATTTTCAGTGTATTAGGATTATTTTGAAGCTAAAAGCAAATAAACTGAATTCTGGCTACAACTCCAATGTTTCCCCTCTGACAATAATGTGGAACTTTATCATAGTCTGGAAATTTGAGGAAATGTTCTAAGACTGGACCTCTTAAATTTTAAAATTGAATTTTGACAGTTGACAGGTAGACAGGTGGTCTGAAGTATGTTTGTACTGGATAAGTGGAGCGTTTCTAAATAGGCTATGCTGTATTTATTAATTGTTTTTCTATCCAGTGCTTTAATTGGAGAGGTTCCTTATAATCTGAAGTGGGCGGAGTCAGGCCTGCAGGTGTGTTCAGACTCTCAGGTTGTCTTTCTGACAGATGAAGCGTTCTTTGATGGAGCAGTGCTGGTCGTTCAGGCGTCCATCATTGTGAAGGTGAGCACAGTCTTCATTCCCAGGTCCTTGACCATGATGGGCCCAGTTGTCGGGCTGCCCAGGTTTCCACCGCCTTGAAAAACATGCACAAAGATGTTTATGTGTAATTCCTGTGGAGCACTGACTGATAATAATTCCTCTTTATGCTGAAAGCTCCCTGCTCCCATGACACTCACAATCTCTGATCTACTGGTTTCCGTTTCTGGACAAACGTTTTAGACTTTGATTTAGGATATGAAACCTCTTGGTTATATGTAGGCATTTAAAACTTTATATTAGGTTTAGGCAATAAAAACAAATTTTGAAAAAACCAAAGTCATTGTGTAACTAGAGCACGTTTGCTTTGGGACAAGAGCATACTGAAACAAACCTGGGCTCCGCTCATCCACCCACTCCCAATCCTCAAACACTTGTGCAATTGTGCACTTAGGTACAGTTATCCCCAAACACACATAAAAGTATGACCAGTAAAATGTAAATATAATTGTTAGTGGTGTACCCCTGAGATTATAATAATGTAGATGTGACATGAAGCGCCTGAGGTTTTCTGGGACTTCAGTTCAGTAACAAAATGAAGAGGCTGTTTTTTCCTGCCTGGAGGTCTGGACTATGAAGGTCCTAATAATAATCGCTATGTACCACAGGCTGGCTGTAGTTAAACCTTTACTTAAAACGCCATCCCTAGATCCAGCTGTCTTAGCTAATTATAGGCCAATCTCCAACCTTCCTCTACTCTTCCTTGAAAGAGTAGTTGTCAAACAGCTAACAGATCATCTGCTCATTTGAGGAGTTGCAGTCAGTCCTGCAGAAAGACTTTCAGATGTCAGCAGCGAGAACAGCTGACGAGGAAGGGTTAGTCCCGAAGATGCCGCTTAATGCTGATGTCTGATGATTTTCCATGATTATGGCTCTCTGCACTTTTCCTTTTGTCCTTTGCGTACTATGTGTGACATACTCTTTGTAGGTGCCTTTAAAAAGACCGTGTGAGGTCCTCATAAACATAAATCAGGACATCCTCTCCACTTCATACTGTTTGATAGTTAGTGGAAAAAAGCACGTCTTTGTTTCCGTAAGCTCATATTGATTTTTTGAGCAGCCTCTGCAAACACTTGGTGATGATGGGAATGAATACTGCCAGTCTGTTCTATTTAGGCAGTGGTGAGTCTATGTAAAATATCTATTAAATCTATTCATACTACAATTAGTATTCTTTAAAAATCATTGTCCCGCAATGAATGTTGTCACAATCAGGGGTACCGGGAGACTACGTCCTCATTCCAGGTGACTGCTGTCAATTCCCCGTCAATCAGCTGTTGATGATGTCAGCCTGTAACCTCTGCT
>NW_024583036.1:115179-161387 GCF_018398535.1 Haplochromis burtoni
ACACACACACACACACACGCACGCACGCACACACACACACACACACAGGTAGGTAATATATATTAGGTAATATAACAAATCTTGATAAAAACCAAAACATTTTGAAACTAGTGCGTGTTTTGCTTTGAGACAAGAGTGGACTGAGACAGACCTGCGCTCCACAGTGTACAGTGTCTGATCCACCCACTCCCAACTCCCAGTTCTCCAGTCAGACAAACCGACCCAGAAATACTGAGGGATTGTTTGATTGATCACAAAGTCCTAAACAAAAAGAAAGAATGCTGTTGAAGAAAATCACTCAGGATGATTTATAGCTTGGTCAGCAGGTCTCATCCTCAGGGCAGCATGAGTGTGTGTAAAGCAAAGGGTGTATAGTAAATAAAGTTTGTAGTTCTTAACTTTTGCTTTGGGGCAACTGTTGAGTAGATTTTTAGTAAAGCAATAAAGAAACGTGTGATAGTATTTTACAAGAAGGTTAAATATGTGAGTCCCCTTCAACTTTTTCTGCTGAATATGCTTCTCTAATCAGAGGTGAACCATCTTCACCAACCTAAACAGAAGTCCGCATTTCTTTAACTCAGGCACCTAAAACTACCACGAACTGTCTTACCCACTGCTTGTCAGTGTGGAGAATGATCAAATGGGCTTCCTGTGTTTCACACCAGTCTCTGGACTCGTTCCAGGACTGAGACTCACTGCTGAAGAAGTAACAGCTGGACTCAAACCCAGTCCAACCCACAGGACAACAGTCTCCTGCATCTGAACCTGATTGATACAGACAGATACACAGATGTGGGCAGTGTGCAGATGTGCATTTTCCTGATATGGCCAAATATGAGTGAACGTACTGTTGTTGAGGATGAGTTTGATGGTACATTTGATGGCAGCAACACTCTTACTGAGAGAGTCGATGACCGACAACTTCTTCAGGGTCTTGGTCACTGAACACACACACACAGGACAAACACCAGTTAGTGACGTATGAAGTTATCACCAGCAGAAGAAAGTGCAGTAATACAGACAGACCTGAGGTCAGCTGATCCTTGTTGTTGCCAACAGCAAGCTTTAGCTGATGAAGGTCATTAGCCATTTCTGTAAACAAAAGCATTTAGCATGTTAGCACTTTAGCAGCATGGATACTGGAATGAAACTTGAAATTGCGACGTGTAAAACAATGCAAATTAACTGGAGCCACGAAAAAATTGAAGAAACAACTTCTATAACTTCGTGTCCAAACACCAGTCTACAGCTGACATACACCACTGCCATATTCTTTGTAATATGGTATGTTTTTATGTACCAAAAGGTGGTCCAGTAGAAGTTATTATAAATGTTTTATAACACAGTAAGTCAATATATTCATAATTTAACTAGGTGCGTTATTAAGAGCACATTAATCATATTGATAAATCCTCATTGGTAAAAAATAAATAAATAAATAAAAATAACAGCCCCAGAGTGGTGAAAGTTCTTCTTTAAAATAATGACAAAAAGTAGCTTAAACTTATGATGGATGAATTGCACAACTTAGTCTTTTACATAATTTGAGGCGTCTGTACCCTGAAAACTATTGTCCAATTACTCACCATTGAATTTTGTTTTTTTCCTTTGTTTTCTTTTCCCTTTTTTCCACAGCAAATGAAGGAATACTAATGTGAAGTTTAACTAATAGGTGTGTTACCTTCAGTATGCCGCAGTGAGTCGCTCAGTAATTGGGTGGCGTCAGTCAGGCTGGAAACTCTCTGCTCCACCGATAATAGAAGATTAGATGTGTCTGTGTCTGAACAAGCAGAAAGTAGAAAATACATTTTAAAACCCCCATTAAGTTTAACCTCACAGATCTGGTCTGTGAACCAGTTTGTGTAATTCTGGTTTAACTTATATTCTTTGGTTTATTGTTTTTCATGTTTTTGGCTCTCCTTTGCTTTTAGGTGCTAGTTTCTAGTTGCCTTTCCCGTGTTTCACGTTTAGTTACTTTGTCTCCGTGTTTCATGTTCCCTCTGTTCCGCTGGTCAGTCATGTCTCCATGGCTGTATCCCAATTCAGGGTCTGCAGCCTTAAAGGCCGCATTTCAAGGCCGATTACGTCACAGCGGTGCGCCGAAGGCTGTCCCAATTCAAGGCTGCTCGAAATGCGGCCCTAAATGCGTCCTTCATTTCCCTGAATTTTAAGGCTGTGGGGTGTAGACTTCGTGGCCCAACATATCCCAGAATGCATAGCGCGGCGGTGGGTGTGGATAATTTTGCCGAAAAAAAACGGCGGATGAGGGGCGCCTGAAGAGTAAACTTTTAAAGTACTGAATATTATGTCACTTATTTATGTGCAAATGTTTAATAACGAAGAACATTAAACATTACTGTTGGCCACATGTCGGCAAAGTTATGTGACATTAGTGACGTTTGTACTAACTTGGTTTTAAAGCCTTTACTTTAAAATATACGCGTTCAATAGCTGAGCTTAATCTTACAGAGAATGATCAAAGCTCATGTAGAAAGAAACAAACAAATGAACAAAAGATTTTCTCCTTCATTTCTGTCAAACAAAGCTGTATGAAACGTTTCCAGCTGTTAGTATCATGGTTGCTAGGCAACCTGGGCAGCGCAACGGAGGCTAGACCGTCCCATTTCACAAGCCTCGCACTTCCGGCCTTAGCGGTCTTTGAGTACGCGGCCCTTGAGGATCGTTGAGACTGCGTACTTTAAGGCTGCAGACCCTGAATTGGGATACAGCCCATGTCACAGTGTTAAGTTTGAGTCTTTGTGAAGGTCTCATGTTTCCTGTTTTACTTTGAAAATTTCAGTTCATTCAGTTTTGCTTCCTTCCCATCTCATTATCTCAGATTAGTCCCAGCTGTGTTTCCCTCCTGTTTCGTGTTCCCTCGTTGGTCCCTTGTGTATTTAAGCCCTGTGTTTCCCTCTGTCTGTTGTTGTGTCCTACCACCCAAAGTGCTGCAAGTTTCTCTGGTTTATCTGGTTTCTATCATTCTTAGTTCAGTGCTCCTCATTTCCTAGTGTTACTAGTTTCTCAGTTATTAGCTCTTAGTTTTCATGTTCAAGTTATTTTATGGAGGATTTTTCCAAGTGGATAAAGCTGCTGCTTTAAGTTTACATTCAGTGTACGAGTCCTGCAATTGGGTCCTTCATCCTTCCTGCCACACAGCCACACATGAATCTTTCAAAATGGGAAATTTCATTGAACATTATGAGTTTTAATTTATATCATTTATATCAATTTTGCTACTTCTGACATTTTTTTTTGTTAAATTTGTGGCTCACTGTAGCACTGTGTGTGTGTGTGTCTGTCTTTGTGACTGAATGAGCAGACAACAGAAAGTTTAGTTAAATGTAACATAATCTGTAGCACAAGTTGAGATAAGCTAAGATATACGTATCTGAAAAGTAAATTATTGTTACTGAAGATAAAATATTATGTTCTGTTTGACTGAAATGTGTTAAAAAACAAAACACACATTTATTATTGTTATGTTTTCATGTGTAGTCAAATTTGCTCTGATCATACACACATACATACATGTTGTTACCTTGAATATGCTTCAGTGAGTCATTCAGTAATTGGATGACATCAATCAGGTTGAAAACTCTCTGCTCCACAAACGATAGACGATTTGACGTGTTTACGTCTGAACAAAAACAAACAAACAAATAAAAAAAAACATCATGTTCAACCCTGCAAAGTCTGAACCGTGAAATAAAAACTGACAGAAAATGATTTTAAAAGTGGAATAGGTCTGTGAAGGTTCTCAGTCATCCAGGTCATCATAGTCAAAGGAGCTTGCAAAGAAAAGCGTCTGGACTTCTTTAAGTTGCTTGAAGACGTTTCACCTCTCATCCGAGAAGCTTCTTCAGTTCTAAGGTCACCCTTTGGAACACAAACTTGGAGTAATTAGGACCCTACACCACCGGGCAGAACATGTTCCCTCTAAGCCTGAAGGAAAAAAGAAGGAACACACACATGTAAAGGAAGCACTCAAAATGTGGGTATCCTAAATGGGCGTTCTTAAAGTCAGCAAAGAGGCACAGAAAAGAAGATCAGACACCAGCGAGTAGGGATGGGTATCGAAAACCGGTTCTTGTTGAGAACCGGTTCCCACTGTTTCAATTCCTTGGAATTGTTTGCCATTTTTGCAAACGATTCCCTTATCGATTCCAGTCGCCCCGAATGACGTCACCACGTTGCGGAGCGTCATTTACCTGGCAGGAAACACGGCGCCTAAGCGGCTCAAACGCTCAAAAGTTTGATTATACTTTATGAGAACCGATGACAACAGGGCAACTTGCAAAGTAGATATTTCATTTAAGGGAGGAAACACTACGAATATGCAAAAGCATTTGCTCACAAATTCCGCTCCGGACTCGTGTATCTCAGCCCAGCAGCAGCGGTAACGTTTGCACGTCCTCTCCCGTTAATGCGGCAGGTAAATAATCAACTAACAGTGCATATTATGTTAGCGCAATCTGCCTTATTACAAACCTGCCATTACTGTACATGTAGGTGACCATGATGAGAGAGACAGACAGAGTCTGGCTGGCGCTCGCTGGCAGTTCTCGCTGCAGTCTACCGGTAGCGTCTCCTTTCAGGCCAGGATAGACGAATGTCACCGAGCAGTGTCTAAGTTTGTGGTCAAAGGCTTGAACCCATTTGCCACAGCAGATGCCCCCGATTTTTGGTAAGTGAATGTGTTTAATTGTAGGCAGGGACATTACTGGATATTCTTGTGTAATTGCCACAGAACAATTTATGTTATACTTTGTTATTGCTACAGAAGAATGTTGCAGCTTTAAGGCAGGGATGACTCCTGGAGTTGCTTTCTCACTGCATATGCTTTATTTCACAATCAGATCGATTCGATAACAAAAACATACAGCAGCTCCTCTCCTACTCCTAGCCCTTCGCTGCGGTGGAAAAAAGAACGACTTCAATCCCCTTCAAGGAACATACGTACAAAATAGTTTTCCTGATACACCAATGGGGCGTTCAATGCCATCTTGTAAATATGAGTACTCTGGCAGAGTAACAGTTCAAATGAAAAATACACCAGAACAAACAAGCAAACAAAAAAAGAAGTGTGGGGTACCTTTGAACCAATGAACAAAGTATAACAATTTATACTTTTTAACATAACCCGACCCCGTCAATATGTGATATGTCTCACAAGAATATTTATTTTATTATTTTACATTTACAATTTTTTTTCCTGGGGACCCTGTGACACCCCATTGAAGAGTCGTAGGCTGGATCTCTCAAGATCTCACTGTTGGGTTTGTAAGGCCATGTTACTCTTATAATTTTCTATCTTGTTAAAGAGAAGATATATAAACAAGAGCTCTGAGCTAATCGACTTGCTTAGTGTGTCTCTCTTTTTGTTTAAAAAAGAGAATCGATAAGAAGAAATCGATAAAGAATCGATAGCTCGTTAAACCAGAACGAAAATGAATAGGTAA
Source organism: Haplochromis burtoni (assembly GCF_018398535.1). Taxonomy (NCBI): domain Eukaryota; kingdom Metazoa; phylum Chordata; class Actinopteri; order Cichliformes; family Cichlidae; genus Haplochromis; species Haplochromis burtoni. The sequence goes on from NW_024583036.1 coordinate 120,642, forward strand.
TCGTTAAGAGATCTTATCTAATAGCCCATTCCTACCGGTTAGCGAGGGAGGATAAGAAGGACAGACGCATATCAACATTGTCATTCGGTCCCTATGTATGCACAGTGTAGTCAGAATAAACTCAGGAGAGTTGTTCTCGCAAGTCTATGACATCCGCGGTTTGCATTTAACAGGAGATACATGGTGTCACTGCAGTGGTTGTCAACCCACACAGCTCAGACAAAAACTGGTTCACCCGAAAGACAAAACGCCAAAACACAGAACTTAACAATGTGGTGTATGCTGTACAGTGCAGCGAGGAATGCCCAGACCTCTACATTGGAGAGACCAAACAGCCACTTCACAAGCGCATGGCACAACACAGAAGAGCCACCTCCACAGGACAAGACTCAGCAGTCCATCTGCATCTTAAGGATAAAGGACACTCTTTCGAGGATGCCAATGTTCACATTTTGGACAGAGAGGACAGATGGTTTGAAAGAGGAGTGAAAGAAGCCATCTATGTCCACTGTGAGCGACCATCTTTGAACAGAGGCGGGGTTTACGACACCAACTCTCTGCCATCTATAATCCAGTTTTGAGATCCCTCCCAGACGCCTTAACGCCCACTCACATCCTGGGCCATCTGACCTCAGGAATTCGCATGATAAGGTGGGGCCAGGTTTCACAATGAACTCACCCGAAACCTGGCTGATTGGGACCCACACCCAGTTTCACACCTTGGCTCAGGCGATTAGAGGATCATCAGGGGGTCCTTTTGTCCCTCTGTGGGGGGAACTCCCACTAGGTTTATATCTGGGACTCTCCACCATTTGACCTTAGAACTGAAGAAGCTTCTCGGATGAGAGGTGAAACGTCTTCAAGCAACTTAAAGAAGTCCAGACGCTTTTCTTTGCAAGCTCCTTTGAGCTTATTGAACATTCTGAAAAATCCATACCTCTGTATCAACATGATAGAGGGGCATGAAAGGGTTAAGACATTTACTACCATCAAATGATGTCTTTTGTATTTACTGCTATGAAGTGAACCCTGGGCCTCACAGCTCCGCAGAAAACTATTGCCAACATTTAACATAAAACAAATATTTGTGTGGGCTCTGTGCTCAGAATCATTAGGGAGCCATCAGAGCAGGAGGGTAACCTACTTTTAATATTTTATCATAGCTAATAGGTGTGTTACCTTGAACCTGAGGCACTGAGGAATGCAACGACTGGAAGACATCCTTCTGGTTGGAAAGTCTCTGCTCCAAAGACCACAGGTGTTTTGACACCTTTATGTCTGAACAAGCAGACAACAAAAACACAAAGAAATTTAACAGAGTGCGCATAACATAATATGTTAACATAACACACAACATAACACGACATAACACACTACATAACACAACATAACATGTACTCACCCAAAATGCTGGAAAATTTTGTTACTGAAAAACAATTTTAACATTAAGGGAAAAAATCTCAAAGTACTAAAAAGGTAATGTTTTTTTTTTTATTTTTGCTCTATGAAGAAAAGTTATAAATATAAATGTCAAGTAAAATCTAAATGCACAACAATAATATACAAAAAATAATAAATAAATAAAATAAAATAAAGTAAATGTGTTCAATATAACACAACACAATAAAGTGGAATGAAAATAAATGACAATATAACTGATAATTGCAGCCCTAAACTGCAAATGTGGAAAACAGTTTTAACCATCATCACTTATTGGCTTTCAAAGCAGTAGTCCCCACACATGGCATTAACAAGAATACACATGCATACTTACTGCTAGCTCCCAGGATTATGATCACAGTCAACAGGATCACGGCTGTCACAGCAGGAAATAACCAGCGTCTGAACCTAGAGACAGCCAACCGGGGGGTGGGTGGAGTCTCTGACAGACAAATATAATTTCATAAATCAGAAGTCAAAACAAAGACATTACCAACTCAGACACAAGCAGTTACCACTGATCCAGAGCGCACTACCATCCTGGTCCTTCACATAATGGTATTGGTCCATTGTTGTCATCTGCTTGCTGTTTTTACTGGATAATAAAACCATGAAAACACTGAGTGAGTAAGTAACCAACAACTTCCACATTCAGCTGATTTTTATCAGCAACATGCTCAGTTTTAATTATGATAATATGAAAATATAATTTAAAAAAGGAAGAAAAAAAAGGAAAAAACTGGTTAAAAAAACACGAGTCAGGGTTGAATCCACTTTGAGGGTGTGGAAGATAAAAGTCAGGATGACTTCATTAAATATGGTATGAAGTTATCTGTTGCATCAACTACATTACCATCTGTATTATATACATTTGTTATTACGACTATGATACTGCTTCCAAGAAGAGTCAGCTATAGAACGAAACAGATTGAGGCTTTAGAAGAACAGAGTGGGTGTGAAATTGCTTTGGCTGCAGTTTAAGTGTCTTGGTGCATGCTCAATCATCCAGTTTAAGTTCATCTCCAAAGGTTGATTCTGTTCATCTGGACGTTTTCAGTGCATAAATGTTTCCTCACTCATCCAAGTGACTTCTGTCTCAGCTGATTGCAGGTTTCCCCAACCTTTCACCCAGTTTCTCTAGAAGATCTATCAGAAATACTGACCCAAATGAAACCCTCAGTGAGTCCAGTTGATGTCCTACCTACTTCATTGGAGATGCTTAGAGATGCTTGTCCATGTCCTCATCTCCTCTCATACTGTAACACAGTCTTTTCTTGTCTGTCTAAGGCAGGGGTGGGCAATCTCAGTCCACGAGGGCCGGTGTCCCTGCAGGTTTTAGATCTCACCTTGGGTCAACACACCTGAATCACATGATTAGTTCGTTACCAGGCCTCTGGAGAACTTCAGGACATGTTGAGGAGCTAATTTAGCCATTTAAATCAGCTGTGTTGGTTCGAGGACATATCTAAAACCTGCAGGGACACTGGCCCTTGTGGACTGAGATTGCCCACCCCTGGTCTAAGGCTTTCCTAAATCAGTCAGTCATAAATTCTCTCTGTGTTAAAATCCTTGCACTGGCTTCTGGTTGAGTATAGATATCAGTTTAAAATCCTCACTCTTACATTCATGTCTCTACGTGGTGAGGCCCCCACTTATGTCACTGAGCTTCTCCAACCGTACTCTCCAAACCAAATCCTTAGATCCACTGATAGGGGTCTTCCAACCTTTCCATGGACCCGTTTGAAAACCAGGAGGGATCGCGATTTTAAAACCTTGGCTCCAATATTGTGGAACAGTTTACCTCCCCTTTACCTACGCACCATCAACTCTGTAGCTTCTTTAAAAAAAAAAAAACAGCTAAAAACACATCTGTTTAGACAGGCATTTAGGTAATATTCATGTGTAGTATACTGTTTTATTGGCTATGCTATTATACCCTCTTTATAGTGTTTTATTGTTTCATTTGATATGCTTTTATTACCATGTGAAGCACTTTGAAATAACTTCCTGTTTTAAAAAGTGCTATGTAAATACATTTTACTTACTTACTTATAGACATTTGCATAATGACTAAAACCAGCACCACTGAAGGAACAATGGGCTGGGAGGTCAGTTCCTTAATCATAATTATGCAAATTGTCATGTCCATTGATCAACAACCACTGATCAGTCACTTGGATGAGTGACAAAACGTTTCTCCCACTGAAAACGTTACATCCAGATGAACAGAATCAACTTCTGGAGAGAATTTAAATGTGTTTATTGCAGCCTTGCAAATTTTACAAATTTTATTTCATAATTATGTAGTTAAGTAGAAACAAAATTGCATGGGAAAAGACAAAAAACTAAAAAGAATCAAATTCTAACACAATGTGTGTTAAAAATATTAATATTTTCTGTCCTTTACTTTAAGGATAGAAAATAGTCATACTGTGAGGGTAAAATTTGGACATTATAAGAAATAGAAGGGGTTTCTCACCTGTTTTTCTGTAGATTGACCAGAGAAGAACAATATGCCGTCTGTTTCCCCTGATGGTAAAATATATATGGTCTCCTCTGTCCCACCCATGAAATACAGAACTGAGTTTGAATGCCCAGTTATCTTTTTTTTTAAGTGAATCTGGCTCCGTGCCACCAATAACATCAGCTCTCTGCTGCACATGCTATTTTTTCCTGTGAATCAACTTGTAAGACATTTTTGGGGGGGTTTCCAGAAAGGGAATCTATTGTCAGTTTTACTTCCCTAAATCAACCAGAACACTAAAGTTCACACACACTGCTCTACCTTTCACACAAAAAATTGCTCTCTTCATTCACATCAAACACAGAGCTTGACCTAATGCTGGCTTTCAGGAGCATCATTGAGCACAAAGTGTGAAGGGGTCGGCTACTTTTATCAGACATTTTTGACCAAATAAATCTGTATGGAGTCACAAAATCATATAGTGAGCTTTAAACTGAAGGTAACACGGCCCACAGTGTGAAATATAAGTAAACGAAAAAACAAGAGCTTGTTAACATCACTGTGAGATTTGTATCTCACAAACCAGCATCTGTATAGCTGTACACAATTACAGTTTTTTAGTATATTTATGATCATTTTAAGTGAATCTGGCTCCATGCTGTCATGAATATTAGCTCTCTGTTGCACATGCTGTTCATTCTGAATCAGCTCTGAATCAGCTATAAAATGAAGCAAAACCTGGGCAGGTTTTGCTTCCCTAAAAAAAACAGAACACTAAAGTTCACAAACACCCCTAAATCTTTCACACACACAAAAAAACCCTAAAATAATTAAAATCTTTTACTGTATTTATGATCATTATGATTATAAACACTCTAACTTTGCATGTTCAATACAGTGATACCAGGTTTTGTTGCATTCATGAAATCATAAGACTAAAACTGACAATTGTAGAGCAGATCGTCTTTTTTTTTTTTGCAATAATTCACATCGAAGGGTTATGAAAGTTTGTGTTTGGAGGCAGCCGTATCTGCTCACACACAGATTAATTTAGTGTTGGTAGTCTTGATTAATGACGCTAACATGCTTGAGTAACTTTTACTTTTGCAATGTAAGTTTAATCTGCAGAGAAAAGTTCAGTTTTTAAACTTAAAAAGCTTTCCTTCAGATTTGGTTGTTTTTTTAAATACGCAGTTCTTATGTCCCTGCGACCATTAACGATGAAGCAGTCCATTGAAGCAGTTTCTTATTCAATGTCTACATATATAAAACAAAAATGTATTTTTTTCAAAAGTCAAAAGTGTTGCTCATAGATAATCCATCTATGCTGGTGGGAAACTGTCAGCTGACTCAGCAGCCTGACAAATGCCTTCATCTCAGAGTGAATTCTGATTGTGCACTTTTTAAAACTCACCCTTTACAGGGAAAATCCTGTTCTGTCAGGGCTAATGACTAATGTACAAAACATTGATAGTCACAGTGATATGCACATTTCCCTTTCCCCACTTTTTGGAGTTACAGTTGTGATAAACAAGAGGTAATTAAACATCTGGCATGACAGATGTGGTGAATTTGCAAACCTTTTCCCACCAAATAGCCTTGGAAAAGGTTGGGATCAAAAACTAAAGATTTAATAACAGGTTTTAATAGTTTTGCTTCCCTGGGACATGCCCATGTTGAAGTACTGTTTGCTTTAAAATTTCAAAGACACGTTTTTATAAGGTGTTGTGGATGAATAAATGCTGAAGCTGATCCATTTTAGCTTGTTGCTAGGTGTTTCCCAGGCAGTGTAACCCTTTCACACATAGTGGTCACTACAGTGGGCAGCTATTCAAAGGCTGTTTTCTTGTATTTGTGTCAGTGTTGATGGTCTACTTGCACATAAACCACTATATTGGACACTGACGTGTCACTTAATGTATGGTGTGTTTCATTGTAATTTTTGTTATTTAACCCTCACCCATGATTTTTTCTGAAGTATTTTTATTCATCTTTTCATGCCTAAAGATGAATAAAATACCTAAGAAAAAAAGATCCTGATTGAGGTTTTCATAATTCATGCATGAAAGTGTTAATTCAACATTTTGTGGCTGGGTAGAACTATGAGATGATGCTTTTATGAAGTTTTATAAGTGCATGACTGCAAAACAGCAGTACAAAATTTGCTGTTGCTATACTGGAAAAATTAAACAACAACCTCAAAGCACTTTATATCATAAGGACACTACAATAATATAGAGAAAAACCCCAAAATCAGACGACCTCATTTGAGCAAGCACTTGGTGACAGTGGGAAGGAAAAACTCCCTTTTAGACACCTGCAGCTGTTAGGATTGGTTGTGTCATTGCATGGACTACATCAGATTTATCATATGCTCACTGTAAGTAGATATGTTTTGCCTTGTGAAACCAATAAATGAATAAAATATTATTGGGACGCAAGTGAACTAAAAGCTTCACTGTATCGGAGTCACTGAAAGTTTCAGTATAATTCAGGAGAGATGACCCAAACAGAGGGAGTACTCTGGGTGTAAAAGCAACTTTATTACACTTGAAAATGTAAACTAAAAGTTGTCAGGAGACTCGGGTCATCCAACATAAAAAGCATGCAAACTGAAAAAAAATATTGACAAACAATTTTACAAAAACAAAGAAGGCAAGTTTTTTTTTTTCTTTAAGTAAACTAAAGTTTACGTGAGGAATCAGATGGTGGAGGGGACAGAGCACATGCAAGAGCAATCAAAGGTTGAGACAATGAGAGCAGGGCATATAATTGCAAAGAGCGAAACAAAAAGCAAAGTGCATCTAGAACAAGACGCATCAGAGAATAACGTTGAAAAAGGAAGTGACCAGAGACAAGAGGTCAAAGGCAATGGACAAAAAAAAAAAGACAGACTGAGTGAACCTAAGAACATCAGAAACCCAACAAAGAAACCAACAAAATGAAATCAGAAGCCAAAACTCGAGAAATCCTAAAGAAAAAACATAGAATTTCTTGATGCAAGTCTGAATCATCCTCGCAAGGAAGATCTAGTAAATTGATTGTGTTCATCGTGATGTGTTTCTTCCACCGAAAACGCCGGGACATCACAGAGTGTTCTCTCACAGGTTGTGGAGTTCCACAGAGCTCAATTATTGATCACCCCTCCAGGTACTCCTGCTTTCACCAACAGTCCAAAGCAGTTAGTGGGGTTATGTTAATCAGTGATCCTAAATTTCCCTTAAGTGTGAATATGAGTGTGAATTGTTGTCTGTCTCTTTGTATTAGGCCTGGGATGGACTGGTGACCTGTCCAGGGTGTACCCGGCCTCTCGCCCTGTGCTAGGCTCCAGCCACCCCACGACCCCGACAAGAACAAGTGGAAGAAAATGGATGGATGGATGGATACTTTTTATTTAGGTTTACATTGTAGCATTGTTTGTACAACTGTAGTACAATTTTTATGTTTCAGTTGTGTGAGATGCACACAACTGATAACTTAACACTTCACCCAGTCTGCTTATTGTTTCTGGCACCGAAAACCCAACATAGTGAGTCTATAATCAATGTGTGACATCACAGTGACTCTTGTGTGCTATCTAAAACATGCCCACAGTAAGCCTGTTCAGTTTGAATGGTGGTAGGTGAAGCTAAAGAGCACAAAGGGTTAGGCTTCGTGATCTGGGATAAACTGGACCTGGTGGTGTGATGTCCCTAATACTCACAGAAAGGTATTTTACTACAACAAAAACACAACCTGTAAATCATGGACTCCTTAGAGTCCCATTCATTCTGGTCAAGCTCAACAGCGCCCCACTATGGAACAGGAAGTCCACATTAGATGAATTCTACTTAATAAGATTTTTCTGTCTTATATCTTAAAGAGAAATTTTCTTTGTAATCAACAGTAGTTGGAGAGCAGTTTGTGGGCGGAGCCAGGCAAACGAATGTGTTCAAATGTTCAGGCTGTGTTTCTGACAGATGAAGCGGAACCTGGCGGAGCAGTGGTGGTCATTCAGGCGTCCATCACTGTGAAGGTGAGCACAGTCTTCATCCCCTCCAAGACCGTGCCCAGTCCAGCTGTCAGGCTGCCCAGGTATCCATCGCCTGAAAATGCACATTCATCAAGGGGAACACAGGTAAACAGGAGAAAATGTAACAGAAAGTTCTCAGATTTTTAATTGGACCTTGAGTTTTAAATTGCAGGTTAGAGAATATTTTATAAATGCAAGAAATAGTCATTTTCATCCTTGTGTCTCGAGTTAATTGATATTAAGTGGCCGTACACAGTTAATGCAGCATGACAGGAGAAAATAACAGAGAATTTATATTTTTTGTTACTGAAACAGACCTGCGCTCAATCCTGTATGGTGTCTGGTTCACCCACTCCCACCTCCCAGTTCTGGAGTCAGACAAACCGATCCAGTACAATTGAGGGATTGTATTACGGGTCACAAAGTCCTGGATAAAGAGACAATGACGGCATTTGGAAAAAAACAAACAAACAAAAGATTATTGTTTGTGTGTGTGTGTCTCAATTTGTTGTGAGATGTGTTCCCGCTCTTTTGAATATTTGTCTCTGCTAAGACAGAGATAAATATTCAACAGGAGCCCTTTTCCCAGCATATGTTTGCAAATAAGAATTTGTATTTAATGACTAAGCTGTTTAAATAAAAATTACATTGACTCACTACTCCATCTTGTGGTACAATACAATATTGCACAATAATGCAAAAAAGTGTTTCATAGTAGATTATGTGACGGGTGTGGGCAGGTCTTACCCACTCCTTGTCGTTACGCAGAATGACCAGGTGGGCTTGTTGTGTTTCACACCAGTCTCTGGACCCAGTCCAGGACCGAGAATCACTGCTGAAGAAGTAACAGGTGGACTCAAACACAGTCCAACCCACAGGACAACAACCACCTGTAGTTGAACCTGGCAGAGAGAAACAGTTACCACGGATGTGAAATTCAGTCTGCAGATGTGTAAAATGGTAAAATATGGTAAACGCACTGTTGTTGATGATGTGTTCAAGGGAACATTTGATGGCTGCAATATTCTTGGTGAGTGTGTCGATGAGTGCCAGCTGCTTCATGGCCTCCGACACTGGTCACACAGCACAAACAGAAGTTAAACATGATGTTTAGAGTTATCACCAGCAGTAAAATCTACAGCGGGGCAAACAGACCTGAGGTAAGCCGGTCCTTGTTGTTCTCAACAGTAAACTGCAGCTGCTGAACTTGTTTAGCTGTTTCTAGAAAGAAAAAGATTTAGCATGTTAGCATATTTGACACTGTGGCTAGTTCACTGATTAATTTAGAATATCTCAAAAATCCTTCAGATAAGATGTTGTTAAGGAACAGAAGGGCTATGGGAAAACCAAAGTGTCTTAATATGAAATGGAATAGGTGAAAGGCAGCTATTTAAACGCACCTAGTACTGAGACAGCACTGGCTAACCGGATGTAGATATAAGCATGATTACACAGTTAAAAATTCTGTCCTGATAGTTTCCACTTTCTCTTTTGTATCAGACTGAGACAATATTTGGGATAAATAACTATGAAAACAATTTATTTATTTAGTTTAGAGGTTTACACATCACATCATTATAATCACAGAGCCTGTTTCACTTGAATCGTCCACTTGATGGTGCAGTAGAGCAAATGAATCATCACAATACTTGGAACCATATTGGACCGTCGACCTGTTGGATGGAAAGCTTCAGTTCATCACAAGGCTTCATCTCACCATCACTAGATGGCCTCACTTCTTTCTAAAGGAAGGATTGTGGAATCACAATCCCCGAAAGTGAAAGTCACCTCTATGAACATTTAGCTCACAGAGGGTAATCCTTTTGAATGTGCGCACTTGTGCAGCAGTTGAGAACACCAAATCTTCTTGGTTAATTTTTGATCGAATCCTACAGTCCTTGTTGGGGACTACATAAATCGCCGTGGTGCCTTTAAAAGCTCATGTGGGTGACATAGTAGACACCTGTAGATTGCAAGCACTACCCAGTCTGATTTGAACCAGACTGGTATTTTGTTATTTCACTTCTGTACCAGGCATCACAAACATCATGTTCAAGGTGGCTCATAAGTGCATATGGTGTTTGAGCGCCGTAGGCTAAGGGTCAGTAATTAACTTTGTTGTCATATATTCTGATCTTATGTCTTAGACTCTCAGAGAGAAAAGCAGCACTGTCAAGTGATCACTACGTTCTGGTGACTTGGATTAGATGAATGCTGCTGGTCAGACCCAGTTATCCCAAATGACTGGAAAAACCTGGAGCAGGTCTTGTCTTTAGGGAGCCATAAAATTCTGGATGTTGTGGGTTACACTGCAAATCCGCAAATCTGTTAACTTGGAAGGTCTGACTTATAAAGTCTTTACATATAAACTAACCACATTTAGTTTTCTAATACTATGTGTGACAAAGACATTGACTAACAGGCATTTTACCTTGAGCTTGATGCAGTGAGGTGTTAAATGACTGGATGATGTCACTCATGTTGGAAACTCTCTGATCCACAGACCACAGATATTTTGATGTCTTCGTGTCTGAACACACAAAACGACAGCAAATAAAAATAATATTTAGCTAAGCTTGTGTTATAGTAACTAAAACAGTGAGCATAGCCTGTAATGGAATAAAAGTGACAGCCTTACAAAGCAGATCAGCATAATCACAAAAAGGTCAGCGGAGTAAAATTAGTCATAAAGAAATCTCTGTTTATGTGTCTGTTTTATACTCACTGGTAACTCCAAGCACTATGATCAGAATCAACAGGATCACAGCAGTCAGACCAGGAAATAACCAGCGTTTGAACCTGGACATCGGTGAGACGAAGTGCGGTGGAGAATCTGACAGACACAGACAGACATAGTTACTGCTTCACAAGTAGATCTTAAAATCCTAAAATCAAATAAGTTGCCTACTCAAGCTCAAACAGATACCTTTGGTCCAGAGGGCAGTGTTGTCCCAATTATTTTCATAAGGTACGTCAGACATCGCGGCCACCTAGTCTGGTTAAATAAGAAATTTTAAAAAGTAAAGAAATCTGCACAAAAAGATTCTCAAAAAAATAGCTATTCTAATCCTATTGCATTAACAGTGTGCTTGGGATCGTTGTCATGCTGAAAAATGAAGTGTTTAATTTTTTCATCTTTCTCAATGATTTGATTTTCAGATACTGTTTATCTGCAGCACAGTTTTTTGTTGTTTTTTAGACCTGCCACTTCTTTGTCCAGACAGTTTCCTGATTTTCTTAAGTCAAAATTTTCAGGTAATAGTTATTTGGGAATCATCTTGTTGGTGCAAAAATACTTGATTCCAGTCAAACTGTATTATATCAGATAATTTTCATAGATTGAGCCACAAAAATGGGAACTAATGGTGTGTTTCTGCAGCAGGCTGCTAGTAACAAAGTGCCTAAAGATACAGTTTTAAAATTGGTTCGTTCTATAATGACGGTGATGTAGTTGTGGAAGGAGACAATCAAAAGGATAGTTCGATGGTTTGAGATATTTATTCATGAGTGGGTCTTATTGTTCCCATGTGACAAAGACACATCCACTCCACATTTACATTTATACCTGCTGTTGCTTCACCTTTGATATCATATATGAGTATGTTGAAGACCCTTCTCTTGCTGGAGGTCTCCTGACCTCAACCTCCCCCGGACCTGCTGTTCCTGAAATAGTCTGAGTTACAGAGTACACGTCTCGTATGCTCCCGTATCCTAACCTCAAACTGGGTTCATTAGACCCTTGTTCTAATTATAGAAGTCAGCAACATTTGTTGAGCCTGAAAATGTGCCCAAAAATGGAAGTTCTTTATGTCCCCATCAGTAAATGCGGTCTATGCTGAAAATGTTAAGGAACTGGACTGACAATGGGTGAAAAAGCAGCCAATGGAAAAAAAAAAGACCTTTAGAAAGCCTGGAGAACTTCTGCTCAAGACCATCTTAAAGTCTTGCTGCTTGGAAGCAAAGTATAAAGAATCAGTTCTGCATTTTAATTTAACCTGTTATAGATTTGAATATTTATGTTGAAAAGAATCAAACCACAGCAGTTTAAATGTAAACTCTAACTGCATTTATGTATATTTTCAATAAATATACAAAGCTGTGTTTAAAATTACTAAACTGATTCAAATATCAAACCCAATTCACACTGTTACAAATTAATAATGAAAGAGTTTCTCACCTTTGTTCTGCCTCTGAAGTAACAGGGATTCTCAGACATAAAGATTGATATATCCTCCTCTTCCTGCCCTTCATGCAACTAGCTGTGTGAAAACACTCACTCATCATTTTTATGGGTATGTCACAACATTTTGGGGGTCTTAGCTTCGTGTTTATCATCCTATTCGTTAGATTTTAAAGTGAATCAGCCCAAGTTTTACAGAAGTTGCTTTCAAAACTTCCTTTTTAATCAGAAACAGGCAGCCATTCCCTGCCAAAGCGCCACTTTTCAGTTGATACTTCCCTAAAATCAACCAAAACCTACAAAAACTGTATGCAATCTGTGTGACGATAATACCATCATAACATCTGACACTGACATGGCTTTATTCAGATGCTTTAAAAAAGTAAGTTTGTTGCTATAAAGCAGGGGTGTAGATATAGAGACCAAAACTATTTTTTGTAATCAGGCTGTAACAATGTTTATTTCTGCTTTGAACTTGGACATTTGAATGTGAGAGTCTGTGGGTAAGGATGTCCTCCTTTAATGTCCACTAGGTTTGTCCCCTAGGTTGGAGTGGACAGCATTTCTACTTCAGGACCACAGACTTAGATAACTTTACAAAATTACCACATCATGGTTAACTGACTCGAAGCATGGTTAAAGGTTACAGTGAAAATACTGTTAAAATATTATTAGATCTTGCTAATTATTTGGCACTGATGAAACACCTTACTGAGATGTTACATGGCCTAGTCCAGCCCTTGATGTGTGTTTTACCCACATGTGCACAATACAGCATGATGACCAAAAGGATGAAAGCAAATTAACAAGAAAAGCAAATGTGCAGCCACAAATGATTAGAAATAGCAAAAAAATAATAATAATGTCATGTCCTAGCATATGCTTGGTCACAAGGACCCCATTTAGAGTTAGGGGTAGGGTTTGGCTAACATTAACCTCTTTATACATAATTGTATTCATTCAAATCGTAGGTTTTTTGAATAAAAAGTTCCTCATTAGTATGTAGCTAAAACAAAACCCAACTCCATGACCAAGTGAAAGTCCAACGTTCAAGAAGTCAGAGGTCAGCCCTCAGTGAGGTTGTCATTTAAGAGGGAGGCGGACAGCGGGGCTGAGCAGATCTCACTGGAGCGCAGTTCTCGTTCAGCATCTTCATGTCCCGACAGTGCTGTTGTTGTTGTATTTCCAGATGTAGCGTTGGGCGTCAGAGTTGTAGTGCAGGTAATGTTGGAAGATCTCCTCAGATTCTCCTCTGAGCACACCTGAGGGCATCAGGACGCTCATTAAAGAGCTCATGTGTTGCAATTACAGGTCTCTCTCACTATTGTTTTTCCACAGTCTCAGTTTTAGTCCATGTTTTATTCAGTCTTTAAAGTAAACACCTTGGGAAATTTTCTACAATTTTATAATTTTCTTCTACAGCTCCATATAGCCTCATTAACTCTGGACCTGCTGGAGAGCGCCCCCTGTAGAGCAGTAAGTCCAGAAAGTGGGATATCTTCATTATGTTATAAGTTTTTGCGGTGTAATCTGAGAGCAGATGTGGGCAAAGCCAGGGAAGCAGGTGTGTTCAGGCATTCAGGGTAGGTTTCTGACAGATGAACTGCATCTTGATGGAGCAGTGCACGTCGTTCAGGAGTCGATCATCATAAAGGTGAGCGCAGTCTTCATCTCCGTGCCCGGTCAGGTTGTCCGGCTGCCCGGGTTTCCACCGCCTGGAAAAACACACATACATTACTTGTGTTTGTGAGCAAATTCTATGCAGAAGTGAGCATAATTGTCCTATTCTCATCTCCAGGGTTACAGCAGCTTTTGTCAAAGCTGGCATGGCTCATTTCTGCACTAAAAGCTGTGCTAACACTGAGTAAAGCCGCAGGGAAAATGCTGCTTCTGCTAACATGCTAATTTTGTTTCTACAGTGTCTGACAGGAGGGATTTGCAGCTGGAAACCGGATATAAAATTCCCGCCAACTCTGGATCACTTTCTTTTTCAGTCGAGTCAGTCTCTTTAAGGGCAATCTGTGGACATGTGTGCATGTTTTTGTAATTTCCGAAAAACCTATTTGAAAAATAAAAAATACTAATAAAAGGCATGATGTGTCTTTGAGTATGGCCCAAACATTTGGGGAATTAAAGTCAATAAAAAGCAGGATGAAACATGGAAAAAGGAAAAAAGGAAAGTAAGTAAATAAGTAAGGAAGACTTGCAGACTCACAGACTTGCAGTCACAAAGCACAGTACAGAAAAATAGTAAATGGAAAAAAATAAGTTAAAGAAAAATGGAAAATAATTTTTAAAAAGTTTGGAATGGCTGGTTTGGCTAGTATGATGCCAGTATGGCTTTGTGATTTTCATCCTCTTTCATCTGGAATTGTTTGATTTTGATTCTTTCCATATCATTAATGCAAGACAGAAGAGAGGTCACACATCTTTTTTTTTTTTAAAGACCTGGGCTCCACTGTGTACGGCGTCTGGTTCACCCACTCCCAGCGCCCAGTCCTCCAGTCAGACAAACCAATCCAGTAAAAGTGAGGCATGCTCCTGCGGGTCACAAAGTCCTGGACAGAGAGAAGTATAAAGTAATTTTTTGTTATTTCCTTGTCTGCAAACTACTAAAAAAATAAAATAAAATGCAGGATATTCATAACTTGAAGGTCCTTTGTGTAAATTCCACTTTTACCTCTAGAGGGCAGCATTTAAGCAGTGGATTTGTTAACATTAGCCTTGGTGCAACGTCCTCATGTGACTTTGACTTTTCTCAGTCTTCCATTTTAAATAAAAACTTACTTGCTTAGTTAAAGATGCTTTTGACTGTGTGCACATAAAGTTTTCAAATCTTTTCTTAAGTCCAGAAAATGTCAGACAGTAAATCTTAAACCTCGACTCTTTATCTACGAGTCATTTTGAAGCTCTTTTCTAAGTGTTTCTGTTCTACTTCAGGCCTGCTCACAAAAAAGATAAGTAAAATGTTGTCTTTATGGGTGAAAGAGTTAAATTATGTTTTAAAAAGTGTGCCATGCCCATGACATTGTCCACTGACACCTCTGAGGCTCTGAAGTCTCTGCTGTCTGAATTGTTAAGATGCTGTTAACCAGACACATTTTTACAAACTAGGAAACGTTACCATTCAAATAAAGACTCGTACATGTTGAATTATGTGACAAGTGTGGCAGGTCTTACCCACTCCTTGTCGTTGTGCAGAATGAGCAGGTGGGCTTGTTGTGTTTCACACCAGTCTCTGGACTCGTTCCAGGACCGAGAATCACCGCTGAAGAAGTAACAGTTGGACTCAAACACAGTCCAACCCACAGGACAACAACCACCTGTAGTTGAACCTGACAGAGAGAAACAGGTACACAGGTGTGAGCGTCAGTCTGCAGATGTGTATTTTCCTGATATAAATATGGTATACACACTGTTGTTGATGACGTGTTCGTGGGAACATTTGATGGCAGCGATGCTCTTGCTCAGAGAGTCGATGGCCGACAGCTGCTTCGGTGCCTCTGACACTGAACACACAGCACAAACACAGGTTAAACATGATGTTTGGAGTCATCACCAGCAGTATAATCCACAGGGGGGCAGACAAACCTGAGTTAAGCTGGTCCTTGTTGTTCTCAACAGCATACTGGAGCTGCTGAACTTGTTTAGCCATTTCTAGAAGCAAGGAGACTTAGCATGTTAGCATGTTTAGCAACTGGAACACTTAAAACGATGAGGTTTGGTTTAGACTTTCACATTGTTAGTGTAAGTCTGCATAAACCCCTTATGAGATAAATATTTTAGTGTCAGGGACCTGGGGTCCTCTGCAGTTTTGGACTTCTATTACTTGTTAGAAGTATATTTGATGTATGGTATGGCTGTCACTGGTTTCCCTGATTGCAGGTATGTGTGTGTGGGTGTGTATATGGGTGTGGGTGCATCTGGTAGGCTGGTTTACGGGCACCATTAGGCCTGGTGGGTGTGCCCTGCCAGGTGGCTGGCCACACCTGAGGAAGATGTTCACACAAACCTGCAGATGATCAAGCCTCTTCGAGGGAGCTACTTAGCAGTGTGGTGGAGCGCTCTCCGATGCTGGATCGTTTTGTGAGACTTCCTGTTAGTTTCCCAGTTGGAAGTCAGTGAGTGTGAGTTTGTCGCAGTGTAGTGTATTTATGGTTCCTTCTGTTATTTTCTCAGGAGAATTGCGGGACGAGAGGGCAGCAAGCACAGGTTACATGAACACTAAGGAGCAGATGCACAGAGCACTGACACTGGATGAAGACACGGCACGGGAGTCTGGGACACACGGGGATTTATTGGTGAATTACTTCACCACTTTGTAAATAAACACTCTGTCTAAACTGAAGAGTTTAACGTTTGGGTCCTACTTCAGAAATGGAGAGGAATTACTTTAAACCTTTAAATCGAGTGGTTTTATGGAAAACAACAATTAATTTGACACAAAGATATCGAATCTACTCCACTATAAATAAGCAGTGCTTTAATATAAATGTGTCATTTTAATTTAAATAAATAATGTTTGTGGTGGAAGATTTCTTTTCTCATGCATTAATCACATATTTAATCATATCACATTAGTTATAGTAATATCACTTTCTCACTTTACCATAGTAAGAGCACTCCTTTACATGCATGTGGAATGTTAACACAGTGAGTCCATTGTAATGGGAGACGTTAAACAGATAGTGAGACTCCTTCTGCTTATCAGGGATGTAAATCCTTAGGTGAAGGCTAAGCAGAAAACAAAGTCATAATTCTCTCTGTGAGGGAGGAGGTATCCTCCCTCACAGAGAGAATCATAACACAGAAGAACAGAAGAATACCAAAACACAAGAAACTGAAAATGCTGGGTCAAAATGACCCAGAACTGGGACAATAACTAGTTATGCTGTGGATCTAAACACCTTTAAGTTTGACGTATAAAATCTATGTAAGCTAACCACATTCAGATTTTAAGTGTAGCAGAGTAATGTGCTGAAACTGTGTCCTGTTTTTGTTTTGTTTTTTGTTTTTTTGAGTGTTCTCCAAAAAGACGTTAACTAACAGGTGTGCTACCTTGAGTGTGATGCAGTGAGGCGTTCAGTGATTGGACGATCTTACTGAGGTTGGAAACTGTCTGCTCCAAAGTCCCCAGACGATTTGACATCTTCCTGTCTGAAAAAAAGAGATGGACAAGGTCAACTGTACACATCCCCAAAAAGAGGAAATTCTTGTAGTATAGCAAACTAAACACTCTATAATACAATAAAATAGTGTAATAAAGAAATTTGCTCAACAAAATAAGACAAAATAAAAAATGCTCAGTAAAGCAAAATCATTAAAAGAACAAAATGAAACAAAACTAGAGATGATAAAATAAAACGCTGATTTTAAAAACTGGCTCTATTACATAATGTAGATTCAATATAACAAAAACTGTAAATCAAATGACTTTTATCTTTCTATGGCTGAAAATTGTATTTATTTAATAATAATTTAATTTCAAGATGATGTCATGTAAATATCTATTGTGTGATTAGAGTTTAGTTATCATTTGTTTTATCTTTATGTCATGTTGAAGGATCAAAAATTATTTTCAATTACAAGAAAATTCTGTAAACCATCTTTGCAGTCACAGTGATTTAGCTACTAACGTACTCTGCTCATGCTGATTCTAATAATCATTTCCACATACAAGAAAAGATAGGAAATACAGGAAAAGATATATATAAATCTTATAAAGTTTTTAATCTGTCTTGTATGAAAAGCATACAAGAGTGAAAACAGATATAAGATCCCTTGAAAAATTATATAATGAAACTTGTATGTTTTGGATACTTACTAAAACAATGTATGAAAGTAATGAGAAAGTGGCCACTTTCATGAGTAAATTGTGTATGGTTTTACTATTTCTTTTCCTTATGGGTAATAATCATTTCCACATACAAGAAAAAGTTTGTAAGTGTTTATTTCACTAGAGACTATAAATAATACATATGAAGTGGAAAGCTGAGATGGTGAGTGTGCAGGGGAGGGATCATTGATATATTGGACATAAAGGAAAAGAGAAAGACCTCGAAGGATGTTTATGGATGTAGAGGTGGGATTTAGCATGTGGATTTGGACCCCAAATGCAGACCTAGACATGAACGGCTCAAGATGGTGGCACGTACACACATATGCAGTGGCACAGTGCTTCCAACTACTGTGCACCTTTTTGTGTTTTTCTATTTATATTTTATTCCAACACAGTTGATGTGGGACACCCAGAATTTAGTTGTACATTAAAAATGACAAAAGACTACTCTATTCTATTTCTATTTTAAAAGGCAGACTGAAAACGCAGAGCTTACTTATAATATTGGTAGTGTGCAGTGATGAGAATAACGGCGTTACAAGTAACAGCGTTACTAACGGTGTTATTTTTTTCAGTAACGAGGATTCTAACTAATTACTATTCCTATCGTTACAACGGCGTTACAGTTACTAACAAGAAATTGTGGTCCGTTACTATTTTTCAACAAACAGACGGTTGAAGCTGCGCTCAGCTTACCGCATCTTATATCAGTTGCACAGAAGTGGCTGTAAGTAATCTGGACGCTACAGCTTTAAGCAGCTGTGCGCTCCCGCGGACGGTAATCACGATCACTGTCTAGCACAACACCTGGAGCTAAGGGGGCAAAACAATCGCATGAGTGCTGCTGTTTGACTGAGGAAGAATAAAGTAGTCGTGGTAAGACAATCACATGACCACTTAAAGACAAAGCAACAAGGTGATAGATACCAGTTTGTAAATTGTGTTGATAGGCCACGTAAAACCAGAGTCATTGTAGCACTCTCGTGTGATGCAACAAGTCAATAATCACACGTTTACTTTCTAAGGACAGCGCTAGCAAGCACTCTCTGCTTATGAGCAAAATTAAAATAAAAACAACAAAAAAACAGGAAGTTTTAGGAGTGACGGCGAGAGAGAGAGAGAGAGAGAGAGAGAGAGAGAGAGAGCGAGTTTTGAGATGTGAGAGATTTGTGACGTTTTGCGTGTTTGGAGTGTGTAGTTCATGTGTTGTCTTGTGTAGTTAGTGTGTAGTGTTGTGGGTATTTTTGTGTTGTGTGTCAGAACAATGAGGCGACTGCTGTCTCCAGGTAGAAACAGGAGTGATACTCCTGCTGCTGTCAGACCTGCAGGTATCAGGCTGTGATGTTCTCCTTTATAGTGGACAGAAATTATGTTTTTGGAGTTTCACAAATAATTTGTGGCATCTTATTGAAGAACAGCTGATTGTTCTGTAAATAGTTTGAAATGGTTATTTAAAAAATCAAGGTAAAAGGTAAATGGATGCAAATAACTTTGTTTGCAAAACTTGTGCATAGGATTTTAAAATTGACAATTTATATTTGCATTTGAAGTTATGAAATATGTTTCATTAAAGATGTTTGTGGTTGTTACAGTAAAAAATATAACTTTTTCTACTCTGATTTTATGTTTTTTGTCTGATTTTAGATCGATTGTGTTAATACAGTATGTCAAAATGAAAACATAACTGTAAATTCAGACACGTGAGGCTGTGCTGAAACGAATGACACCAAACAAGGCAAAGTAAATAGTTTTTAAAATGTGGAGGGAAAATCAAAAGTAGTTAAAACCCTGGACCCCAGAGGGTTAAAAGTTTTGTTAAAGTAACGCAATAGTACTTTTCAAGTAATTAATTACTTTTAGAATCTTGTGACTCAGTTACTAACTTGAAGAAGTAACTAGTAACTATAATTAATTACTTTTTCAACATAACTTTCCCAACACTGGTAGTGTGTGTGGGGAAAATACAAAAGAAATCTGGATACAAAAAGGTACAAAAATGCTCAAAAGAATCATTAAAACAGAAAACCACACCAACCAGAAACATGCCAGGAGGGGATAAGCATCTATCAACTATGAAGTCAAGACACTGGGTCAGTGACCTCGGACCATGACAGAACGAGGACATGCAGAGTGGTGTGATAGAGGAGGATCCTGGGGATAGGCTGAGATGTAGCAACTTCTAAAGACAGAAGCCAGAAGAAGATGAAGATGCTAGTGCTGCAATGATTTTAAAGGTTTAGCTCTCTAGAGGCATCTGGGTGACAAAATACTTGACTTTTTTGTGGTTGTGTCTGTTTATGAAAGTATAAACTGGGGGTCCTCACAAATGACCTGACAACAGTGGTCACCACATTTAACCTAAACTAGAACGTGTGTGTGTGTGTGTGTGTGTGTGTGTGTGTGTGTGTGTGTGTGTGTGTGTGTGTGTGTGTGTGTACACGCACTTACTGGTACTTCCCATCACTATGATCAGAATCAGCAGGACCACGACGATCAGACCAGGAAACAGCCACCGTCTGAACCTGGATGCAGAGGAGGGTGCTGGACTGTCTGCTTGACAGACGCTCAGTTATTACAGATGCACGCTACAACCAAGACATTCCCAACTTAAATGAAATGGATACCTGTGAGAGAGAGCGTCGTCTGGTCCCAGTAATTCTCATAATATGATTCCTCCATTCTGTGGTTAAAATAGAGTCAGTCAAGTTACAGTACCTTTAGAGAGATGAACAAAAGTCTCAAAAACTACCTGGTGCCTCCCTTTATTACTTTCAAGTTAAACCGTAAAGTTATTTTAAACATATTAAATATAAATCGCATCAAAGTAGTTTAAATGAATACACCTGTAGCTGGATTTATGTAGATATTCAGTATATAAATACACCTATGCTAATCTCAACAAAATCAAACAAAATCAAATTGTTCTTTCTACCAAACTC
This sequence comes from Haplochromis burtoni, assembly GCF_018398535.1. Classification (NCBI taxonomy): domain Eukaryota; kingdom Metazoa; phylum Chordata; class Actinopteri; order Cichliformes; family Cichlidae; genus Haplochromis; species Haplochromis burtoni. The sequence goes on from NW_024583036.1 coordinate 141,516, forward strand.
ACTTAAATATCAAAGCTAATTCAAACTAATAATGGAGAAAGAGTAAAGTGCTCCTCACCTCTGCTCTGCCTGTGAAGAATCTGCTGGAAAGCATCAGATAAAAGTTTACATCACCTCCTCCCTCCCACCCACCAAGTATGAAACTATGTGCAAGTACCCGTTTTATTAAGCACATCATAATTATTTTTGAGGATTTAGCTCCTGGTCTCACATCCTATTTTAGTATTTTCTGTAAAATGAGCCTCAGAATTTCCCTTTTGTTCAGAAACATTTTCTCCCAGGGAGGGAAGCATTCCTCGGTCTGAACTTCCCTAAAATCAACCACAGTGTTCACAAATTCAAACTATGTGTAAATGCAAGATCACAAACAAACACAGACATGTGGTCTTAAACTTTAACACAAGATAACCATAAACACAAAGCTCGATATAAAACAAGAGCTGCTCAGGACACAGTGTTCATCTAACTGAAACCTTAAACTGTGTAAAACCATCTGGATCCGTTTTTCTATGACATTAATTCATAAACACATTAACATTCACCAGGTTTTAGGGGATGGTCTCAAGTACAATTTTAGTCACATGTTTGCATTAAACATAATGTTCCAACAGCAGCAAAAAGGCCACACTACCATTAATGGAAACTTTAAGTGTTAATACAATTTAAACAGGTGAATTTAGATTATAATTTAAATCTGAACAAAAGTAAAGGACCTATAACAGAGCCCTGTGGAACTCCATGACCTGTAAGAAAACACTCTGTGACACCCCATTCTGGGTTTTGTTACTCACAGTGTTCTCAGATGGTTATGCCATCCAGAGATACGCCAACTAGAGGCTAAAAAGCTTCAGGTCTGACTTTTACAGGCTTGTTGTACATATACACATGTGTTTTACTGACGTTAACTTCCACTTTTTTAAGCCTTTAGTTGTTGTACGTTATATGTTATTAATATATATCTCATTCTACCTGAAATCTATTATTTGTAAAGGTTGTAAACATGTTAATTTCACCTGAAGACTTGAATATTTTAACACGGGAGTCTATGGGGCCTGACTCACTGGAGTGGACACTGAAGGAATTGCAAATGAATTAGGTTTAAACCAGGGGTGGCCAACATTTTCTCTTCATATTCATCTTGTCATATTTAAAGATGTTTAAAGATGTGAGGGGCTGAACTATAGATGTAAAAGAAGATGTAAAATTAAGTTAAATGCAAGGAAACAACATATAGACAGATAGACCAAACAGAGTTTGGCTCTGGATCAGCCTCTTGATGCACAAAATTTGCCAACTGCTTAGCTCAGTTAGCCATCAGGGGCCTCAGCTGACCCTAACTGAGTCTCCAGTGACTTTGTGGGAGTCCATCTGTGCTAATGTGCAGCTCAGATTGGCCTTTAAAGACAATTTACGGTCTCTCTTTGGTTAAAACTTTCATCAAACGACAGTTAGAAAAGGCACCTGTTAGCACAGCTTTAATAAAATAACTGTTATGCTCTAGTCCACAGTTCAGGGTCAGAGGTCAGCCCTCAGTGAGGTCATCGTTGTAGTGGAGGAGGATGGCGGGGGTGAATGCGTCTCGGTCCAGACGCAGCTGTTCGAGCTCGAGGTCATTGTCTGGGACATTGTTCTCACTCAGCGTCTTGTTCATGTCCAGGACGGCGCCGTTGTATTTCCAGGTGTAGCTGCGGGCATGCGAGTTGTATCGCAGGTAGCGCTGCAGGATCTCGTTCAGAGTCTCCTCTGAGCACACCTGAGGGCATCAGGACACACACTGTGTTTGTAGCTAAACGTCTTTGTGACCGTTAACCACATCATGAAGGCGCAGTTACCCAAAGTGCATCTGGCTGAGGTGATGTGCTCACCTCCATCCACTGCTCCTGTGACGTCAGCGTGTTGATGATTCGCATCCACCTGGTTTTAGCGGACAGCAGCCCCACCTCGTATCGGCTATCTCTCCACCACGGCTGTCCGATGTCGCTGTCCCAGTCGGAGCGCGGACCGTTGGGGGGGATGTGCAGGAAACGCCCTCTGGGGGTGTAGTACGCCACACAGCAGGTCAGAGGGTCCACGTACTTCAGGATCTGAGGACAGGTGGGAAATTAATTTACTATCTTTTTACATTGACAGCACAGGAGCATAAAACCACCAGATGCTTCTTTCAGGTTTCAGGTCTGAGGCGGGCCACTGCCCACAGACTCCAGATCAGAGAACTGAAATGTCCTCATGAAGTAAAAGCAAAACCTGCTGGAGAAAACAGTGAAGTGTGTTTACTTTAACTGTCCAAGTACAAAGCAACAGAAAATGTTGTCTGGTTATCTTTAGCTGAACTGTGATAAGGATTTTTATTTCTCTATATTTTCTATACGAGAAAATGATGTGACCTGGAAACTGATTCTGACCACTCACACAAGCCTAGAGAGCAGTCTGCACTCCCATGGAAACCACAGGTCTCTAGGAAAAAGTGTTTTTTTCCTGAAAGTTGCTCGAGGTTGGAAGGATTTGGGCTGACTGAGGCTCGAGGCCTGTGTGACTTGGGCTTAAACCTGAAGTGAAGCTTCCTGTAGAGGAGATTAGACAACAGTATCTCAATTTTCTCCAAATCAGAACTCAGTAGCAGGCGAGTACATTCAGGTGAAAACACTCTTCAGCAGGATTAGGAATGCACGACTATTACTCAAGCTGCCCTTAATGACAGGTGTAGGAGATGACTGAGTGTGAGTGTGGCTCAGGAGGATGTTTGATTCCAGCATGCTGTAATGCCCTTCAGCAAGACACTGATCCCCTGAACGGTCCCAGAAGCATCCATACAAGCAGTGAGAAAGTGCTTAAAGTTGAAAGATGAAGTAAAATCTAAGACATAAATGTAGCTTAAGTAGTAAAAATGAACTCTTGGGTCTGTGCTACAGTAGAAAAGCTCTACACAGTCTAACACCAGTCCACGTAAGTTTGATCGGCACTCACGTCTTCAGTTTTGGGGTCAAACCAGCTGCTGATGTCCTTCCCTGCAAACTCCATGATGGGCAACAGCAGAACATCACCTGCAGACAGAAACACATGTTACCCTCATAAACACCATCTTTCTTAACACTCTCCACCTGAGAACTCCCACAGTGGTGTCTGATTTTAACCCACTCACATTTTAAGAAAGCTGTAGGAGAAAATACTACACAGATGTTTACTTATACTCTTTCAAATTAACATTACAAAGGCTTTCAAACAGCAACAAAACAAGCTGATCATAGAGTCTAAAGCATGAAGCCAGTGTTGATGGAACAAAAACTGCAGTTCCTCTAATGTCCACTTGAGGCTCCAGCAGCAAGTCAACTTTAAGGAAAGATTATTTTAAAGTGTCTTTGTTTTCAAAATAAAAGTGTCCAATTAGTAATTGGAAGGTAATGTTAGGTGAGGTAAGGTAATGAATGTTATGAAATCTCACATTTTCAAAATAAAACCTAGAGTTAGTTAAAAGAATTCATCATTTTCAAAATAAAAGTGTATTAGATAGGGGATAGTAACAGGATGCTATGAAATCTCTGAATTTCAAACTAAAATTCCACCTTTAGTTATAAGAATGCATCAAAATGCTTAAAAGTGTAATTTTTTCAGAGTAAAACTGTCCGATCAGTTATTAGAGGAAACAGGATGCCTTGAAATATTAAGATTAACTTCCACACAAAGTTAATTCATCCAAGTGGTTTAAATATTCTCTTTCAAACTATTTGGGTCATTTACCCACCTTCGGCTTTTTCAGCTAATCTAATTTATTTATTTATACACATAATTTTAACAGTAGCTGATCTAGTTCATCTTTAGATGTTACAGTCAATCATTAGTTGTGTCTTTAAGATATTACAAGCAAAAACACTTTTTTTTTTAAATCGGTCTTTGACACTTCAGTGCAGAAATGCCTGAAATGACCACCAGAGGGCAGCCTCTTTCAGTAAAATGACTTGAGGTCCTCGTGTCATTTCATCCACGAGCTCCATCATCATAAAATAAACATAATAATAATAATAATAATAATAATAATAAGAAGAAGAAGAACAAGAAGAAGAAGAAGAAGAAGAAGAAGAAGAAGAAGATATGCAGCAAGCACCATCTTTTGCATACAGTCTATGGATTAAATCAATGAACTGAGTGGGAAAACTGTGATCAACGTTTACAGGGATTTTTTTTTCCCTTTGTTGTCATTTTGTGTCTTTGTACTCTGCGAGTCTTCATGTCGGACATACAAGTCTCACACACACAGTGCAACTCCTTCTGGTTGCTCGCTGTGTGGATTAGCAGCAGGAACAGACACTTCCGGAAAGTCGTTTTCCTGTTGTGTAACTAAAGAGTCAAAAACAGGAATCAGTCTCACTGACTCTGACCTCTCACAGAGGCACTTTGTGCTTTTCAGCCTGCCCTGTCTTCAACTGGTGACGCAGTGATCTACCTGCTGCGGCTCACCTTTGTATTGGCTCATCAGCGGGCTCAGGTCGTACACTTTGCCCAGAAACGACACCCACAGGTCCTCCGCCGTGTTGTGAGCCGCCACCTCCGAGGGAGTGAAGTACCTGGGCCGTCCCATCATCCGCAGGCGGGTAGCTGTGTCCAAATCACGGAGAAACGCGGAAAAACAGCCCCGGTTCAGGCTTCGCCGTCTCCATGGAGCGCTGTTGACACGCTGCCATGGCAAGAGACGCCGAGGGCGGGGCTTCTGTTCATTGAAATACACGTGTTTATCTCGAGATCTAAAAATGACCTGAATCGATGGAATCAATAAAGATAGGGATGGTTTTATTTCCTAAACATTAATAAATTAATTAAAATTAATCAATTAAGTGTATGTATTTGTTAGAATCATTACTCTCCGGACAGTAATATATATATGAAAATTTTCAACTCTACCCACCTGTAAATATCACCATGTTGTCTCATCCCGCAGCAAATTAAAATAATGACCCAGGAAACATCAATTTGAAAATAATCAAATGTATCTGACTGATCAAATGATTATCAGAATGATTTGATCAATAATACTGTTTTTTTCCTTAAGGTGTCCTTAATACTCAGTAGTTGTTCATCCAGTATCTGCACCAGCCTCTATGCTTCTTTAACGTTTTTATTTTGAAGGATTCAGAATGGCTCTGTTTCCTCTTATTGTTTAGTGCAGTGTAGAGACCAAGCAGATCCATAAGAGTATTTACTCCTTTAATTAGACATTATAATCATTTGGTCCTTTACTTCAAGAAATTTTCTCTAACTGGACCTTTTTAAATGCTAGCTGAATACCACTCATGCCATTTTATTACAAATGAAGGACTAGTTCTGTGCTTTGTTGTTCTGTTTTTGCACATTTCTGTCCAGTTTGAATGTGTTTGATCAGGCGCTTCTTTCTTGGCCAGCACCCCTGGTGGTGAAAAACTCACTTGACTGTGGCCTAGCTTTTTTCCTCTCAACTAAGGCTCAAAGTTTGGGTCTTTTTCCAGGCCTTGGCAAAGGGATTACACATCCAAATAACGCGTCAGAGCAGGTGAGCTTGGAATGTGGAGTTGTTTAGGAATGGCTCCATTTCTCTCTCTCCAAGAGATTTTCCTAACTTCTTTAAATTTAAAATTTTCCTTCTGAGATCTTTACTGTCATCACTGAGTCCTTGGACTGTACGTAGTATTGGTCAGTCCAATGAGTGCTGACAATTTTTCACCTATTTTCAAGTCATTAAACATGTATTTTGTTCAATCATTCCACTCTGTAAAATGAACAAGTCAAAGAAATTATTAAAAGCTCAAAATTACCCATGAAGAGTGCATATGAACTTCTGTTTACAACTCTAGGTATGTTAAGATTAAGGCTACGTCCACGGGTATTTTTGAAAACGGACGTTTTAAAAAATAATCCCGTCCACGCGTAAACGCAGAAATGAAGGAAAATGCTGCTAGGAACATGCCAAAGCAACAGGTGGCGATATATTCCTAACCGTATAGAAATGTTGGCCAATCAGAAGTCTAGAAGCCTCGGTGGGAAATAGTAAACAAAGCTGGGGCATAGAAGCAGAACAGAGTCGTATGTGTGGAGGGACAGTAACTGTGTATATAGCTCTACGAGAGCCCCTCCCCTTAATTGGGAAACATAGAAAACAAAGTCACACCGGAGCGCAAAGAAAGCCCAGAATCCCATCTACGGGCTATGCTGTGGGAGGGAACCTAAAATCAACCGAGTGTGAGCGTGGAAACTGACATTAGTTTACACAACCCCTGAAGACGTTTGTAACATAATACCACAGTATACACCGATAATGAAGTTAAAGAAAATTCATTCAACCCGAAACAATAAAACTGAATTGTCCAAGAAAGAAGAGGGCAGGGATAAGCTGCATATAAGTCACTGCCAAATTTCAGCCAAGGTTTTTTGACTCTGTCCCCGACACTTTATGAATAGGCATGACGTGGCACGTCGAATTAACATGATGCGATAAAGATAGAGCAAACCTCACTTAATTAAACTCCTGAGTAGACAGCATAAAAAAGAATGAACATGACTATAACCTAAGACAAACAAATAGTCCAAGACCGCACTGGAACCCACCGCGAAAAGTTTCTATTCAGACAATCCTCCAAGTTTCCTTAGAAGGTGAGCCCGAGTAGAAACCGAACCATATCTACCCCGTAGTCAGACAGAAAAATAAAGTGAACGAAAATCAAGAAAGAATAACGAGCTTGGTGGCGGTTCAGCAATAGACCGCGCGTAAAGTGTGTGGTGGACCCGAGAGTCGCTCTGATATGACTCTCAGTCTGATTTGCATTCTCTCTCCGACTCTATGTGTCGCGTCCGATTTTACATAGAGCAGTACATGTATCAACATAAGTAGGAATACGGAGTTAGAACATGTGTATTAGAAGTCCCTTAACCGTTCACCAGTTACCCTCTTTTATAAACTGTTTTTAAAACCTTAAGATGTACCCAATTATTCTCTCCTGAGGAGTACAACGTTATGCTCTTTAGCTATGTGTTCTCCCTCTGGTCAAAACTTATTTGAGACAACCAGTAAGATTAAAAATAAGGAATATTTATAAACACCCCGACCCAACAAATATGAGTATAGAAAACAATGAGCCCATATGAATATTAATAGACATAACTACCAAAAATCATTAGGTAAAATTTACAATCAGTGCTCTTTGATGACATCCTCTTCATCCAATCCGTTGACCTCAAGAGCTCGGATGATCACTGGTGGGTGGATTGTTCCCTGCAGTCAGCAAATCAGAAAAGAAACACAGATGCAGTCTATAAAATGTTAACAGTTGTAGTTATAGACAGATATCTGTCATCAGTTCATTGATTATTGATTGTTTAATAATTGATAAGTGAATGAGTCAGTGTTACCTGTGGCTCTCTGTCGATGTACAGATGCAACAAGAAGAGTGGAGATTAAATATGGACAGAACACCAGCAGGTAGCGAAGCAGTGTAAAGTCAAAATGCAGGGGGCTTGAGGTAGAAGGTGAAGGTGCTGATGTGGGCGGGGCTGTAGTCGCAGGTCTACCTGCAGATAGAATCCCATCTATTCAGGTAAACTTGTGGCTGAAATAAGACATGAAATGAGTGTGAAGCTCCTCACCTGTGACAGTGATCCAGCTGGATGGAGACTCTCCATGACCGCTGATGTCACACTTGTAGAGGCCTTCATCAGACCTGGAAACATGCTGGATGGTCATGTGACCTGTAGGCTGCTTCCTGATGAGGGAGCCATCTTTATAGAAAGCAGCTGGGAGGTTGGAGGGAGTGGTCTTTGTTTTACAGAGCAGAGTGACGTCATCTCCCTCCATCACAGGGAGGACAGGACTCTGCAGGATCACTGATCCACCTCAACACAGAGACAAACTACAGCATTTCATCCATTTACACACAGCTTCATCAACACTAACTCCACACACTCAGCTTACCAGTGACTGTCAGGTTAACCATGTTACTGATGGGACCCTCTCTGGACTCACACCAGTAAACTCCACTGTCCCATGAGTATATGTAGCTGATGTTACATGAAGAACCGGCACCTTTGCCCCACACATCTCCACACTGAGTCCTCTGTTCTTTGCTTGTGTTTCTCCTCAGAGTCCATCCAGCAGAGCTGTCGTCCTCCTCACAGCTCAGAGACACAACGTCTCTTTTAAAGAACTGAGAGCTGCTGGGACTCACAGTCAGACGAGCTGTGAGGGTTAAAATGAAAAACTGATGATCTGTTAGACTTTACATTGTGAAACATGAACCCAATCAGGTCATATCAGTGAGCATTTCTCAGGTTTAAACTGTGACAGAAGAAGGTTACTGACCTTGGTTTGTTGTGCAGCTCAGCAGTGAGATCAGAACTAAAGAGAAATGACACTCAGGTTGATTTGAGGTGAACATAAAGAACAACTCCACACAAACAGCTGACAAACACACAAACTCATCTTTCTCTGATATATCTGCTCATTTTCTGCTTGATGCCAGCAACATGGTCCAGTAAAGTTTGAAGAAGAACGGACTAAATACAAAAATATCAATATCCAAAGTTTAACAATTAACTTTGGCTAAATCGAGGTGAAACCTATCAGGGTATAAATGTGACAGGTCACCAGACAAATGCAGACCTGACTTGAGCAAAGATAAAGAGTCAGTTCAGACCTGCAGTTGGTCCTCGTGGTGTTTGAACTTGAATTCAGCCTGATTTGTTTTTCATGTCTTCTCCTCCATCATCAGTTATCAGGAGAGCAGACAGTCAAAGTACAAGAATTCAAACAAACACAGAGATTCTACTTACAGAGCAGACACAGCACAGATGTTTCCTTCATCGTCCTTCTCACTCATTTGAGCTTTTTTTCATTTCTGTCACTGACACCAAGTAAAGCCCGCCCTCTTCCTCTCAGTCTGTGGTTTTTATGCTCTTGGGTGGAAGTTGGGTTGTTTTTTTTCAAATTAAACCTTTAAAATCCTGCAAGGCCTCTTGACCTCAAAATAATTTGAATCAAAACCCTGTTGCTGCTTTAACATAATTTCTGGAAAAATCAGGCTGCTTCCTGATGAGGGAGCCATCTTTATAGAAAGCAGCTGGGAGGTTGGAGGGAGTGGTCTTTGTTTTACAGAGCAGAGTGACGTCATCTCCCTCCATCACAGGGAGGACAGGACTCTGCAGGATCACTGATCCACCTCAACACAGAGACAAACTACAGCATTTCATCCATTTACACACAGCTTCATCAACACTAACTCCACACACTCAGCTTACCAGTGACTGTCAGGTTAACCATGTTACTGATGGGACCCTCTCTGGACTCACACCAGTAAACTCCACTGTCCCTTGTTAACGATGTACTGATGTTACAGGAGAACCAGACCATCTTCCAAGTTCTTCCACACTTGAATCATCACTTTATTGCTTATGTTTCTTCTCAGAGTCCATCCAGCAGAGCTGTCCTCGTCCTGACAACTCAGAGATACAAAGTCTAATTCAAACAGCTGAGAGCTGCTGGGACTCACAGTCAGACGAGCTGTGAAAATAGGAGAGGTTAGACTCATTTTCATGGCTGCTTGTGCAGTCGGTCCACACATTGGCTCACATGATTACAGAGATTATCATGATCTTGAAATATAAAAATAAAATTATTTTTTAAATTTTTTTTCATCATAATATTAAAATTTAATCAAAATAACTCGCGGAAGCCGGTATATATATATGTATATACCCGCCAAAATGCAATGCATTTATTGAGACTTTCAACCCCAAGCAGGTAAATTATGGAGAAATGTAAGATAAGAAAAATATCTGAAGAAGATTTAATGTTGTCTTGGCAGATTTGTTTGCATTTACTTCTGATGAGAGCGGCCTACCAGTATGCCTAATTTGTGGATTGTTGATCTTAGGATCCGCATACATAATTGAGCAGCTATTCCCAACCATGAACTATGATAAAAACAAAAACCACTCACGCCTCACAGACGACAGCTCACAGTCCTGCGTAAAGATGAAAGTGACTTCGTACAGCCCCGGTCTGCAGACGCTGGGCGCAGAGGTCCCATTGTAAACAAACCACGGCAGACCCGACGATGTTTGCTGTACACATGCAGCTGGCTTCAGCTTTCTGGCACACAGCCCGACACATAACACAACAGCAGAGAGAGCACAGACTATAAGGCGGTGTGGCTCAGGCGCGACCACCTCTCCTGCAGCAGCACTGCAGGCCACGCCCCGCCATACAGGTACCAGGTAACCAGGTAAAATTAATATTCATGCAGAGATTTTGTGAATATTTATTATTCATTTTTTAGGAGCGTAGTGTTTTTTCCAATTATTTTTAGAATTCAGGTTAAGGCTCCGAAAGCCCAAATGCGATATAAGGATCAGTTTTTGTTTGCTACATGGATAATTTAAGTTCAGCTTTTTAATTGATTTAAATTGATTTTTTGTTATAAATTTTTTAAGAGTTTAAAATGTGTTCATTACATAAATAAAATTTCATTTACTTTGTAGCATTTCGTGGATTTCATAAACAACACACTATAGTGGTTTATACAAAGCATAAAGGTAAAAAACAATGTATGCAGTGTTATCTTCATTTTAGATGTCAAAAAGTGTTTTCTTTTCAGTGAAAACAGGGTCCAAATGGCTCTTTGGATCTTAAAGGTTGCTGACCCCTATTTTAGTCCAACACAGAGGCATATCAGTGGCCTGCAGCTATTACCGCTGCTGTTGGGAGAGGCGCAGTCCGAGGTTCTGAGCCTGCCGGCAGCCCCACAGCAGAGCTTCGATGACATCAGCAGGGCCATTTTGGATAGATTGGGCCTCTCTGTCCAAAATCATCGGCAGAAGTTCTGGATCATCACATGCAGCCAAATGACAGCAGCAGAACAGCTGTTTGGGACACTGACTCTGGGGAGGAGACACTTCTCTACCCTGACGGTTTGTACCAATTTGGCTCATTTCAGTTACCTTCCAGAGCCTCATGGACCGGGTGCTGTGGCTGCATGCTGCATATGCTGAGACCTACCTCGATGATGTGATCCTCCACAGTAACACCTCGGCAGACCATGTGCAGCGGGTGGCCGTGGTTCTGGAGTCCCTAAAGCAGGCAGGCAGACCTCAAGGCCAAACTAAAGAAGTGTGCAGTTGGATAGAGGGAGGTACGGTATCTGGGATTCCACTTGGAGGGAGGGCAGGTGTGTCTACAGATGGAGAAGTAAGCCGCCATTGCATCCTGCACACACCCCAAGACCAAAAAGGAAGTGAGGCGGTTCATGGAGCTGCCTGGGTACTATGATCAGTTCATGCCTGGGTTCGTGGGCCTGACCTAGATCTGGTCTCATGGATGGATCACTGCCAGGCGGCATTTGTGCAGGTGAAAAATGCTCTCTATGGGGAGCCGCTGCTCCACACACTACGAGGTTGAGGTGAGTCTTGCCTCCTCGACCACCTCTTGAAACTGAAGTGAAACACATCAAAACTTTGTTAAGTCATGGTCATGTGACCTGGGTGTGTTGAACCATGCTTCCGTGCAGTGTTTTGAAACATATGAGCTTAAGAAGCTCAACACAGTCTTGAAACAACTGTTTCAAGATTCCCATCCCTAAAGATTATCAGACACAAAGTGATGAGCAAAATCTGGTGTGGATTCTGGGGGAAAATTGACATTTTCTGGATTTAAGCCTGGAAGAGATTAGACCTTTAAACTTTCACTGTAAATAAAGTGTGGTCACTTGGATCCCTGCCTGTATGTCCTCCCTCTTTGACATTTGTTACTAATTTTACATCTTCCCTGTGTATGACTTAAAAAAAATACTCAGATCAGAAGGACTTGAATCCCTGGCATAACTCTCAAATGTGTACCTTAAAGCAGATAACATAGGCTGGAGGAAAGCATGTATAATGTAAGCAGAATTGGTCTTAGCACAGAACCCTGTGGAACTCTATAATTAGCATGATGTGGAAGCATGGTGTGTGTGACTAGTGCATTTATACACTATTCTGAATTTAATCATCTCTGGATCTCTTCCATAGCATGCCTTTGTCATGTTTTGTTAAAACATCCTGCTATATGTTCCAGCATAATTGGTCACTTCCCACTAGTTAATCCAGGGATTACTGTGATATGACTGAAATCTGTTTAATAAAATAAAAAATACAATAACTAAATGTCTGATTGTTGTAATTGCTAACAAAGTGTGGCTACTGTCTCTTTCTCCAGATCTTTACTTTCATATCTTGAGTAAAGAGTTAAAGAGTTTAAGAGTACAAAGAGTTAAATACTATCTTTAAAACAAATGAAAATTAAAACCAGGTTAGTTTGAAAGAAATGGTTTTTAAAAGGTATTATAAAACCTCTGCCTCCTTTTTATACATCTATACTCGTGTTTTACTGACATGACCCCCCTATTGAATAGAATAGATTTAATTGTCAATGTTACAAGAACAACGAAACACAGCACAAATTTTGCCTCCGTGGGGTCAATAAAGTCTTATCTTATCTTATCTTATCTCATCTTATTCCTGGTCCCAGTTGATTAACACTGCAGTGTTAATCAACTGGGACCAGGAATAAGATGTTGGGCCCCTTGTTGTGACACTGTGGTGTAGATTGTAGTTTTATTAAATCCTGAGACACACAGAAAGAAACCAGTGATCTAGAGTTTAGAGCATCCCATACATCCACCCTCTAATAACGTATGCTTTTAGCTTACTAGATGGTAAATGTAGAATAAATGCTGGATTGCTGTATTTACAGAACAGCTATGTTTGCAGTCTCTTCACCCAGTTCTTTACTTTTATATTTTGAGTCAATTATTTGGGAGAAAGTGATTTTTTACAAAAGAGCTAAAGAAAAACGATTTTGAGAGTTTATTCATGCATGCTATGTCAGGAAAAGAACTCACAGTGTTAATATTTCATTAGGAAAATGTTAATTGTTTCTTAAATAAATTATGTAAATAAATACTAAATTATGAATACATTTTGGGTGTAATTATAATGATTAAACATCATTATAGATTTTATTGCAGACATGCGACTTTAAAGCTATATAAAACCTCTGCCGACGCACGCTCTCTCTCCGTTTTTCCATGTCCTCGCTATGTCTCTCCCTCTCCCTCCCTCTCCTGAAAGCCTCAGACGTGGCAAAGATTCACGTACTCCATTTTTCACGAACTTTCTGTGGTTTAGCCCACCGAGAAACGAAGAGAAAAAAAAGTTCCCATATGTCTGCCTCTTATTGGCTGGTGGATTTCCGACTATCTGTGCTGATTGGATACCAGCTCTGTCCGTCAAAGCTGTATCGCGTCATTTCTGTTCTCATTGGCTGGATAGCTTTTTGCGGTTTCTGTTGACTTTCTTTTAAAAGTCGGAAAAGGTGACGAGTATCGCGAGAGTCGAGTGCCGACTGAGCTGTGAACGTGAAGAGAGAGGGCCGGGAAGAGAGGAGAAAGAGTGGACTAAAGCTACGGCCTACAGTCTAAACGGAGCCGTGTCCAAACATCCAATATGTCCTCCAGTTTTCTTCTCCGCCTGCTGTCTCTCGCCTTTTTCCAGGGCGCCGTGTGGGCCGAACAGCGGAAGCTTTCTCCAGGTAAGACCGCTGTGCGGGGTCCCCTGGTCGGCCGGGCGGACCACCGTGACCCGCTGGAGCTGTGGAGCTCGGGGTGGGTTACGGAAAGGCTGCTCATCACGTCACAAACCTTTTCACTATTTTCAGAGTTTATTCCGTTATTCAGCCGCTGGGTGAGTTTAGGAAGGATGTTTATTAATTATTAAAACCGTTAGCGCCACAGGACCGTTAGCAAACTTTAACAGGGGTTTGTGTTCATGTCAGAGCAAAATGTAAATATCACAAAAAGTCTCAATAATGACCCCAAATACTCACCCGAGGGGCTCACGGTGGACCTGCTCCCTTTATAACCTCATATACTGTTATTGTAATCCCTACAGGTTATTAATGATTCCCTAAACTCTGGAAAATCTTAATGTGCAACTTTGTTTCCTGGATCTTTATTTCCATTTTTCCACGTATAATCTACCACACAGCGTGGTTAACATGTATCAGTTTTAATCACAGAAACACAAAGGTACAAAGTGCTTCGCATATCGGATAAAATTCAAATATTAAAGAAAGTTAGACATCCCCACAAACAGACACATTCACGCAGGGATGCTTACATTCAGCAGTAAAGATTACAAATCACTGATCAACCCACTCAAACGAGGTTTTACAGCCTCAAATGAGAGCTGGGACTTTTAAAATAGTGTGATCATTTTGATTGCATATTTTATAATCGTATTAGAATAAAGAATTTTAGTTAACTGCATTTAAATAAGTAAAACATGTATTGTAAGTGGATTAAATTAGGTTTAAAAAGCCACTGTGGGAGCCCACAGCACGTTTTATGTAGCAGGATTAATGATTTCCATCATGAACCTCTCACTGGCAGGTCTGTGAAGCAGAGATGATGTCTTACACAGAATAAACGTTTTTCAAAAGAATAACCGGTTTAAATCTGATCTGTGTTTTCCATCCTGTCTTTGGTGCGTCCCTGTGAGGTTTGTTTGCTCAGCTGTGGTTTGTATTCATGTTTATATTACTTATGTGAGGCGTTTTTAAAGGGAGCAGAGTGAGACTGACGACGAGATGTCCTTCTTGTTGTAAACCTTTTTTTTTTTTTTTTTAAAGTTCACAGACACTCAGATAATAACAGAAAAAATAACTGAAAAATATATATTTTTAAATATTTGACTGAAATCTGAGGCCATTTTCACTCATTTATGGGATCCAGTTTAAAGACTTCTTTTGCTTTATCCCGAGATTAATTCATTGATCAAATCAATAATCAGTTTACAGGTTCTTCCTCCTTCAGGATCTTTGAGTTTTGGTCTTTTGATACATAAAAGTGAATTCTTTGCTCGCACTTTTATCCCAGTCCTGATGCTTATTCTTCAGAGGAACGCCAGGATTGTTATATTTTAGTAAAACACCTTTTTTGTGTATATAAAGAAGCTGTTAAATTGTTAATAATAGATAATCAGCTGGTGTTTTAGCTCATCTGAAGGCTTCAGATATCTGAGCTCACAAGAAGTGTCTCAGTTTTTCTCAGGTTCTGTGGCACATTTTAAACACAGCCCAGCTGAAGACGTATTTCTCTAAAACATCTCAGACAATCACAGACACCGTGAAGTTAACCCCGAGAGGCTGTACCTCTGTCACAAAGTGAGTTTGTGAACCTGTGAGAGCATCTTACTTAAACTCGCCTTCTTCCTCTGGGAGGTTGTTGTGTATCTGAGCACTTCCTCCATGTTGTGCTCAGCAGCTCTGAATCTGACTTGTGACACTGAGCATGGCGAGTTTCTATTGGCTGAACGTAACAGAGTTTGTGTTTCATCAGTTTTTATTTATTTTTTACATTTCTGTGACAGACTTTTATAGGAGTCATTTACAGTGTTGACTCTTCAAATTCAAATTCAAATTTTATTTGTCACGTACACAGTCATACACAGTACGATATGCAGTGAAATGCTTGGACAACTGCTCGTGACCTAAAGAAAAAAGAAAAGGCTATGAATAAGATAGGAAATAAATATGAAAATTAAAAAGGGTAAATTTAACTAGGAAGGAATAAAATATAAATTAAGGTTAAAAATGAAATAACTGTACAACACAAATTAGAATGAAGGATAAATTTAACTGGGAGAGAATAAGATAAAATAACTGTACAACAAAACACACAATACACAGTATAGAACTATATAAGAATGTATGAAGAAATATAAATATATACACAATAACAGCAGCTGTACAAGTCCATCCATCCATTCACTTCCGCTTATCCTTTTCAGGGTCGCGGGGGGCACTGGAGCCTATCCCAGCTGTCATAGGGCGAGAGGCGGGGTACACCCTGGACAGGTCGCCAGTCTGTCGCAGGGCTAACACACAGGGACAGACAACCATTCGCACTCACATTCACTCCTAATGGCAATTTGGATTTTCCAATTAACCTATCCCCACAAGCTGAGTTCAATTCCAACACCAGGCCGGGGTCTTTCTGTGTGGAGTTTGCATGTTCTCCCCGTGTTTGCGTGGGTTCCCTCCGGGTACTCCGGCTTCCTCCCACCGTCCAAAGCTGTACAAGTATTAACTGGAAATGAAGAATATAGTGACCAGTGTTGTGCAATCCACATTATGTCTTGTGCAGTGCAAATATGCTTAAAGTGATTTAAGTGATGAAGTGAAAACAATGTCCAGAATGTCCAGTGTGTGTGTAAGAACTGTATGTGTGGGTCAGTACTGTGTGGTGGTGTGATTGAGAGACCGTATCGCCTGCGGGAAGAAGCTCCTCCTCAGTCTCTCTGTGTTGGTCTTCAGGGAGCGGAATCGCTTTCCTGACCTCAACAGAGAGAACAGTCTGTTCTTCTTCATAACTCCTGCAGATCTCTGTGGCTCTTAGTTAACCACAGTTTGTGGGCTCCTGTTTGTCCACCTGCTTTTTAAGCACTGATCATAGATTGTGGATCAGATTAAGATGTGTCCATGGGCCCAAGATTTTAATTTGGGGATCTTTCCGAGGCTCTGTGTTGTCTTCTGACACGGTGCTCCCATCAGGCTGGAAAATGCTCCTGGCAGGTTGGAAGAAGGTGGTTTTTAGTGTGGTCGGTCCTTAAAAAGCAGAACAGGGATCAGCTCAGACGGTGGTAGTAGCTGAAAAGTATGTAGCGACTAGTAACAGCCGATTATATTTCTGCATTAGCCTAATGTTCATATACGAATATCACTTATTGACGAGCTTCATCATAAACTATCATTAGCTAAGCTCTAAGTTCTTGGTCTGTGCTAACTAAAAATAAAGACAAGATGATAGTTTATTCAATTTTAATGAAATTTGCAGATTGTTTCGGTGAAGTTTAATAAACTCCTTGCTATCTAAAATATAACAGGACACCGGAGTATATTAGTTCTCCTAGCATACTCCACTTCTGATAATCAGCTGTCTGCTTGACATTTATTCAGCTGTGTAAAAACTATAACTTTATCTCAGCCAAACCGATTTACTCAAAAAAAAAAAAAACCCAAACAACAACATGTTTAAGTTTTCCAAGTGACTTGTATATCATGTTTAACCTGAGTAGAGAATAAAAATGTCCAGATAGGTTTAACTTCAAACACCTGAACCCGGCAGGTAGTTCTGAACGGTCTGTAGGCCTGCGTGCTTGCATGTGTGAGGCTCTGAACGGTTCTGCTTGTTAACACTAGCACAGTGACATTATGCAAACATTATTTGGACAAACATTAAATGTTTATGACAGTATATGATAAGAAACATATACTGATAAAATTTCCATTCCATCCATAGCATAGGCCCACAGTCGTGCCTTGTGTAAGACTTGTAAAGGAATTTTATCTCATAATCACTCTGACACGCCTCGACCAAATACATACAGTTGAATACCTTTCCGATTCTGATTGAAATATACTGAATTGAATATACAAATCTTGTTATAATACTTAACTGCTATGCTATAGAGCCTTGTAGTGTAATGGCGTCAATGTTTCTTGAACTTAACATGAGTTACCATAGCCGAGGGCTTATTTAAAACCTATAAGGTCGTAAAATAGTTTGTACCATGCATGGTTGGCGGCCAATAATCACTCTAGCTTTGTAGCCTTTTGAGAAGCCTGTGGTATTATTATACCTCAAAATATACACTATATGGTCTCTCTGGTACAAGTAATTTCTTTGCTTTTGGCTTCATCTAGAAGAAGAAAAAGCACGTGCACGATTTAGCGTGCGAGTGTTTAAGTGTTCTGACTGGCGCCGCTAGACTAACACGGTACTTTCAACCTCCCGGTCCTTATCAAAAAAATATGATTTGACCCCCTAAGTCCTGAGGAAAGAATGTGTGCGAAAGTTTCGTGTGAGACTGCTATAGATCCAGCCTCCGCAGCCTGACTTTGCCAAAGACATAATCTCTGAGCGAAGCCTATTCGTCGCGATATATCGTATATGCACCGGGACATGAGGCGCGCCACTGTCTTTATGATCTATGCCTGCTTGGAATCTTCGTAAACTAGTTTTGGCATACCCAGAGCCTCTCCGATCTCATCTATTCTCAGGACACTAGTTCGTCTACGCGCATCGAGCAGTGTACAAATCATATTGGCGACCATCGAAAATAGGCTACAAGCCATTTACAATTTTGTTACTTTCCTCCCATATATTACACCTATCTCATAACACGAGTATTTCAACAGCGTTCATTTGCTTCCGATTTGCTATGGCAAAAAACCACACAGGAGCCAAACATCTTTGTAAGAAGCCCCGATAATATGACAATTATCTGTTGCCACACCCCGGTTAGACGTGAACCTTCATGACTAGTTACATATTGGTGAGTCTTAGCGGAAATGGAGGTAAGACTTGCTTAAGGACACAGGTCCTAGTGCTATTGATCGATTTTTCTTCTTCGCTTCCCGAGATAGTGCAACTCAGGATTTCGCTGGCGCACATCGCTTATTGACCTTCAATAACAATTTAGGAACTTACTATGTCGAGGCTCTATCGATTTAGAACGCGAAACAAAACACACCCCACATTGGAATTAACACCATAATCTCTACACCTATTTCATTACATCGTACCTACGTCTTCATAGGAATACTATATCAGCCTACGGACCATTGAACATATTCTCCGAGTAACAATCGACCGAGGCTGAGCGGATTACTAACGATCGGAGGGCGACTTACTCAGTCCAGGCTGAGATGTAGTGATTCCCTGCACTGGTACCATCATGTCATGACAGATTACCCACATAGTTTCAACATGCATTTCGATTCTGACCCCCATAATTCCAATACATTCTATCTCCGCCATAAGCATGGAGTGCCCTGACTACTAATCTCCGCCCATTCCTGTGTCATAGTTGTCTGCAGCACACCAGCCCCCCGCCCGCAGGTCATCGTGCAGAGGTATCATTCTTCGATTGGACTGCCTATTCAGGACCTTTTTCGACCCACCCCTCATGCGTCAAGTATCCATTTTGACCCCAACTGCCTATTCAGTTCAGATGATTATTCTTGTAGTTGAGTCATCCAGCACAAAGCATAACAACTTTTACATTTTAGGGCAGAAGACCCTGAAAAATATTCAGCAGTGGAAAAATCTACAGTTGTCTTGTATGCTTCTCAGATTTACTCTTGCTGAATCTGTGTAGCTCGCCTAAGTAAGTTGACTTCTATTCCTTACGGACCACACGGCTGTTGACCGACATTAGGTTAGTATGTGCGAGAACTGAACTCCCTTTCTTCGCAACTAAATGCAGAAGTTCGTGACAAAGAATTAACAAACGCTAGGGGTTAAAAAAAGTGACTTCTATCCTGCCTGTTCCATCATGCCAAACTACGCACAGCCCATCTGTATACTGTCCCAAATCTAAAAGCAACACTTCACCCTGACCAGCAGTTTTTGGATGTGATTCCTGACTGTTTGAGCTTTGCTGGGATCGGGAAAGGGGACGTCTTAGTGTAAGTCGACGTGTTTTGATACAAAAAAACGAGTTGGACTAGAGCCTGGCTGTCGAGAAAACACCTCACAGAAACTTTCAGAGACACTTTCAAAGGCTTCGCCACAACACTTGCACTGAGCACCAAAAAGTAAGAGCAGAGAGTATGCGAGGAAGGAGCTATCTTATCACATGTGCTTCTTACGAGGAAGGAGTTACAGGTCTGTGAGTTAGCCATAGATGCTTTCATGCTTAGTTCTAATGGACTGGTTGCACAGAGAGAAGCGATGGGAAGGCGATTTCCTCCGCGGTGACCTAATTGAAAGGAGCTTGTTAGCATACAGCCTGTTTTTTCTCGGCTCACTGTGCGCTGCA
>NW_024583036.1:161412-191379 GCF_018398535.1 Haplochromis burtoni
TTTTCAGCCTGATTTGTTTTTCATGTCTTCTCCTCCATCATCAGTTATCAGGAGAGCAGACAGTCAAAGTACAAGAATTCAAACAAACACAGAGATTCTACTTACAGAGCAGACACAGCACAGATGTTTCCTTCATCGTCCTTCTCACTCATTTGAGCTTTTTTTCATTTCTGTCACTGACACCAAGTAAAGCCCGCCCTCTTCCTCTCAGTCTGTGGTTTTTATGCTCTTGGGTGGAAGTTGGGTTGTTTTTTTTCAAATTAAACCTTTAAAATCCTGCAAGGCCTCTTGACCTCAAAATAATTTGAATCAAAACCCTGTTGCTGCTTTAACATAATTTCTGGAAAAATCAGGCTGCTTCCTGATGAGGGAGCCATCTTTATAGAAAGCAGCTGGGAGGTTGGAGGGAGTGGTCTTTGTTTTACAGAGCAGAGTGACGTCATCTCCCTCCATCACAGGGAGGACAGGACTCTGCAGGATCACTGATCCACCTCAACACAGAGACAAACTACAGCATTTCATCCATTTACACACAGCTTCATCAACACTAACTCCACACACTCAGCTTACCAGTGACTGTCAGGTTAACCATGTTACTGATGGGACCCTCTCTGGACTCACACCAGTAAACTCCACTGTCCCATTGATAGTAGCTGATGTTACAGGAGACCAGACCATCTTCCAAAGTTCTTCCACATTGAATCATCACTTTATTGCTTATGTTTCTTCTCAGAGTCCATCCAGCAGAGCTGTCCTCGTCCTGACAACTCAGAGATACAAAGTCTAATTCAAACAGCTGAGAGCTGCTGGGACTCACAGTCAGACGAGCTGTGAAAATAGGAGAGGTTAGACTCATTTTCATGGCTGCTTGTGCAGTCGGTCCACACATTGGCTCACATGATTACAGAGATTATCATGATCTTGAAATATAAAAATAAAATTATTTTTTAAATTTTTTTTCATCATAATATTAAAATTTAATCAAAATAACTCGCGGAAGCCGGTATATATATATGTATATACCCGCCAAAATGCAATGCATTTATTGAGACTTTCAACCCCAAGCAGGTAAATTATGGAGAAATGTAAGATAAGAAAAATATCTGAAGAAGATTTAATGTTGTCTTGGCAGATTTGTTTGCATTTACTTCTGATGAGAGCGGCCTACCAGTATGCCTAATTTGTGGATTGTTGATCTTAGGATCCGCATACATAATTGAGCAGCTATTCCCAACCATGAACTATGTAAAAACAAAAACCACTCACGCCTCACAGACGACAGCTACAGTCCTGCGTAAAGATGAAAGTGACTTCGTACAGCCCCGGTCTGCAGACGCTGGGCGCAGAGGTCCCATTGTAAACAAACCACGGCAGACCCGACGATGTTTGCTGTACACATGCAGCTGGCTTCAGCTTTCTGGCACACAGCCCGACACATAACACAACAGCAGAGAGAGCACAGACTATAAGGCGGTGTGGCTCAGGCGCGACCACCTCTCCTGCAGCAGCACTGCAGGCCACGCCCCGCCATACAGGTACCAGGTAACCAGGTAAAATTAATATTCATGCAGAGATTTTGTGAATATTTATTATTCATTTTTTAGGAGCGTAGTGTTTTTTCCAATTATTTTTAGAATTCAGGTTAAGGCTCCGAAAGCCCAAATGCGATATAAGGATCAGTTTTTGTTTGCTACATGGATAATTTAAGTTCAGCTTTTTAATTGATTTAAATTGATTTTTTGTTATAAATTTTTTAAGAGTTTAAAATGTGTTCATTACATAAATAAAATTTCATTTACTTTGTAGCATTTCGTGGATTTCATAAACAACACACTATAGTGGTTTATACAAAGCATAAAGGTAAAAAACAATGTATGCAGTGTTATCTTCATTTTAGATGTCAAAAAGTGTTTTCTTTTCAGTGAAAACAGGGTCCAAATGGCTCTTTGGATCTTAAAGGTTGCTGACCCCTATTTTAGTCCAACACAGAGGCATATCAGTGGCCTGCAGCTATTACCGCTGCTGTTGGGAGAGGCGCAGTCCGAGGTTCTGAGCCTGCCGGCAGCCCCACAGCAGAGCTTCGATGACATCAGCAGGGCCATTTTGGATAGATTGGGCCTCTCTGTCCAAAATCATCGGCAGAAGTTCTGGATCATCACATGCAGCCAAATGACAGCAGCAGAACAGCTGTTTGGGACACTGACTCTGGGGAGGAGACACTTCTCTACCCTGACGGTTTGTACCAATTTGGCTCATTTCAGTTACCTTCCAGAGCCTCATGGACCGGGTGCTGTGGCTGCATGCTGCATATGCTGAGACCTACCTCGATGATGTGATCCTCCACAGTAACACCTCGGCAGACCATGTGCAGCGGGTGGCCGTGGTTCTGGAGTCCCTAAAGCAGGCAGGCAGACCTCAAGGCCAAACTAAAGAAGTGTGCAGTTGGATAGAGGGAGGTACGGTATCTGGGATTCCACTTGGAGGGAGGGCAGGTGTGTCTACAGATGGAGAAGTAAGCCGCCATTGCATCCTGCACACACCCCAAGACCAAAAAGGAAGTGAGGCGGTTCATGGAGCTGCCTGGGTACTATGATCAGTTCATGCCTGGGTTCGTGGGCCTGACCTAGATCTGGTCTCATGGATGGATCACTGCCAGGCGGCATTTGTGCAGGTGAAAAATGCTCTCTATGGGGAGCCGCTGCTCCACACACTACGAGGTTGAGGTGAGTCTTGCCTCCTCGACCACCTCTTGAAACTGAAGTGAAACACATCAAAA
This sequence comes from Haplochromis burtoni, assembly GCF_018398535.1. NCBI lineage: Eukaryota > Metazoa > Chordata > Actinopteri > Cichliformes > Cichlidae > Haplochromis > Haplochromis burtoni. The sequence goes on from NW_024583036.1 coordinate 164,189, forward strand.
CTTTGTTAAGTCATGGTCATGTGACCTGGGTGTGTTGAACCATGCTTCCGTGCAGTGTTTTGAAACATATGAGCTTAAGAAGCTCAACACAGTCTTGAAACAACTGTTTCAAGATTCCCATCCCTAAAGATTATCAGACACAAAGTGATGAGCAAAATCTGGTGTGGATTCTGGGGGAAAATTGACATTTTCTGGATTTAAGCCTGGAAGAGATTAGACCTTTAAACTTTCACTGTAAATAAAGTGTGGTCACTTGGATCCCTGCCTGTATGTCCTCCCTCTTTGACATTTGTTACTAATTTTACATCTTCCCTGTGTATGACTTAAAAAAAATACTCAGATCAGAAGGACTTGAATCCCTGGCATAACTCTCAAATGTGTACCTTAAAGCAGATAACATAGGCTGGAGGAAAGCATGTATAATGTAAGCAGAATTGGTCTTAGCACAGAACCCTGTGGAACTCTATAATTAGCATGATGTGGAAGCATGGTGTGTGTGACTAGTGCATTTATACACTATTCTGAATTTAATCATCTCTGGATCTCTTCCATAGCATGCCTTTGTCATGTTTTGTTAAAACATCCTGCTATATGTTCCAGCATAATTGGTCACTTCCCACTAGTTAATCCAGGGATTACTGTGATATGACTGAAATCTGTTTAATAAAATAAAAAATACAATAACTAAATGTCTGATTGTTGTAATTGCTAACAAAGTGTGGCTACTGTCTCTTTCTCCAGATCTTTACTTTCATATCTTGAGTAAAGAGTTAAAGAGTTTAAGAGTACAAAGAGTTAAATACTATCTTTAAAACAAATGAAAATTAAAACCAGGTTAGTTTGAAAGAAATGGTTTTTAAAAGGTATTATAAAACCTCTGCCTCCTTTTTATACATCTATACTCGTGTTTTACTGACATGACCCCCCTATTGAATAGAATAGATTTAATTGTCAATGTTACAAGAACAACGAAACACAGCACAAATTTTGCCTCCGTGGGGTCAATAAAGTCTTATCTTATCTTATCTTATCTCATCTTATTCCTGGTCCCAGTTGATTAACACTGCAGTGTTAATCAACTGGGACCAGGAATAAGATGTTGGGCCCCTTGTTGTGACACTGTGGTGTAGATTGTAGTTTTATTAAATCCTGAGACACACAGAAAGAAACCAGTGATCTAGAGTTTAGAGCATCCCATACATCCACCCTCTAATAACGTATGCTTTTAGCTTACTAGATGGTAAATGTAGAATAAATGCTGGATTGCTGTATTTACAGAACAGCTATGTTTGCAGTCTCTTCACCCAGTTCTTTACTTTTATATTTTGAGTCAATTATTTGGGAGAAAGTGATTTTTTACAAAAGAGCTAAAGAAAAACGATTTTGAGAGTTTATTCATGCATGCTATGTCAGGAAAAGAACTCACAGTGTTAATATTTCATTAGGAAAATGTTAATTGTTTCTTAAATAAATTATGTAAATAAATACTAAATTATGAATACATTTTGGGTGTAATTATAATGATTAAACATCATTATAGATTTTATTGCAGACATGCGACTTTAAAGCTATATAAAACCTCTGCCGACGCACGCTCTCTCTCCGTTTTTCCATGTCCTCGCTATGTCTCTCCCTCTCCCTCCCTCTCCTGAAAGCCTCAGACGTGGCAAAGATTCACGTACTCCATTTTTCACGAACTTTCTGTGGTTTAGCCCACCGAGAAACGAAGAGAAAAAAAAGTTCCCATATGTCTGCCTCTTATTGGCTGGTGGATTTCCGACTATCTGTGCTGATTGGATACCAGCTCTGTCCGTCAAAGCTGTATCGCGTCATTTCTGTTCTCATTGGCTGGATAGCTTTTTGCGGTTTCTGTTGACTTTCTTTTAAAAGTCGGAAAAGGTGACGAGTATCGCGAGAGTCGAGTGCCGACTGAGCTGTGAACGTGAAGAGAGAGGGCCGGGAAGAGAGGAGAAAGAGTGGACTAAAGCTACGGCCTACAGTCTAAACGGAGCCGTGTCCAAACATCCAATATGTCCTCCAGTTTTCTTCTCCGCCTGCTGTCTCTCGCCTTTTTCCAGGGCGCCGTGTGGGCCGAACAGCGGAAGCTTTCTCCAGGTAAGACCGCTGTGCGGGGTCCCCTGGTCGGCCGGGCGGACCACCGTGACCCGCTGGAGCTGTGGAGCTCGGGGTGGGTTACGGAAAGGCTGCTCATCACGTCACAAACCTTTTCACTATTTTCAGAGTTTATTCCGTTATTCAGCCGCTGGGTGAGTTTAGGAAGGATGTTTATTAATTATTAAAACCGTTAGCGCCACAGGACCGTTAGCAAACTTTAACAGGGGTTTGTGTTCATGTCAGAGCAAAATGTAAATATCACAAAAAGTCTCAATAATGACCCCAAATACTCACCCGAGGGGCTCACGGTGGACCTGCTCCCTTTATAACCTCATATACTGTTATTGTAATCCCTACAGGTTATTAATGATTCCCTAAACTCTGGAAAATCTTAATGTGCAACTTTGTTTCCTGGATCTTTATTTCCATTTTTCCACGTATAATCTACCACACAGCGTGGTTAACATGTATCAGTTTTAATCACAGAAACACAAAGGTACAAAGTGCTTCGCATATCGGATAAAATTCAAATATTAAAGAAAGTTAGACATCCCCACAAACAGACACATTCACGCAGGGATGCTTACATTCAGCAGTAAAGATTACAAATCACTGATCAACCCACTCAAACGAGGTTTTACAGCCTCAAATGAGAGCTGGGACTTTTAAAATAGTGTGATCATTTTGATTGCATATTTTATAATCGTATTAGAATAAAGAATTTTAGTTAACTGCATTTAAATAAGTAAAACATGTATTGTAAGTGGATTAAATTAGGTTTAAAAAGCCACTGTGGGAGCCCACAGCACGTTTTATGTAGCAGGATTAATGATTTCCATCATGAACCTCTCACTGGCAGGTCTGTGAAGCAGAGATGATGTCTTACACAGAATAAACGTTTTTCAAAAGAATAACCGGTTTAAATCTGATCTGTGTTTTCCATCCTGTCTTTGGTGCGTCCCTGTGAGGTTTGTTTGCTCAGCTGTGGTTTGTATTCATGTTTATATTACTTATGTGAGGCGTTTTTAAAGGGAGCAGAGTGAGACTGACGACGAGATGTCCTTCTTGTTGTAAACCTTTTTTTTTTTTTTTTTAAAGTTCACAGACACTCAGATAATAACAGAAAAAATAACTGAAAAATATATATTTTTAAATATTTGACTGAAATCTGAGGCCATTTTCACTCATTTATGGGATCCAGTTTAAAGACTTCTTTTGCTTTATCCCGAGATTAATTCATTGATCAAATCAATAATCAGTTTACAGGTTCTTCCTCCTTCAGGATCTTTGAGTTTTGGTCTTTTGATACATAAAAGTGAATTCTTTGCTCGCACTTTTATCCCAGTCCTGATGCTTATTCTTCAGAGGAACGCCAGGATTGTTATATTTTAGTAAAACACCTTTTTTGTGTATATAAAGAAGCTGTTAAATTGTTAATAATAGATAATCAGCTGGTGTTTTAGCTCATCTGAAGGCTTCAGATATCTGAGCTCACAAGAAGTGTCTCAGTTTTTCTCAGGTTCTGTGGCACATTTTAAACACAGCCCAGCTGAAGACGTATTTCTCTAAAACATCTCAGACAATCACAGACACCGTGAAGTTAACCCCGAGAGGCTGTACCTCTGTCACAAAGTGAGTTTGTGAACCTGTGAGAGCATCTTACTTAAACTCGCCTTCTTCCTCTGGGAGGTTGTTGTGTATCTGAGCACTTCCTCCATGTTGTGCTCAGCAGCTCTGAATCTGACTTGTGACACTGAGCATGGCGAGTTTCTATTGGCTGAACGTAACAGAGTTTGTGTTTCATCAGTTTTTATTTATTTTTTACATTTCTGTGACAGACTTTTATAGGAGTCATTTACAGTGTTGACTCTTCAAATTCAAATTCAAATTTTATTTGTCACGTACACAGTCATACACAGTACGATATGCAGTGAAATGCTTGGACAACTGCTCGTGACCTAAAGAAAAAAGAAAAGGCTATGAATAAGATAGGAAATAAATATGAAAATTAAAAAGGGTAAATTTAACTAGGAAGGAATAAAATATAAATTAAGGTTAAAAATGAAATAACTGTACAACACAAATTAGAATGAAGGGTAAATTTAACTGGGAGAATAAGAAATAAAATAACTGAAAAAAAAAACCAACAAAATACACATATAGAACTATATAAGAATGTATGAAGAAATATAAATATATACACAATAACAGCAGCTGTACAAGTCCATCCATCCATTCCTTCCGCTTATCCTTTTCAGGGTCGCGGGGGGCCTGGAGCCTATCCCAGCTGTCATAGGGCGAGAGGCGGGGTACACCCTGGACAGGTCGCCAGTCTGTCGCAGGGCTCAACACACAGGGACAGACAACCATTCGCACTCACATTCACTCCTATGGCAATTTGGATTTCCAATTAACCTATCCCCACAAGCTGAGTTTCAACCAACACCAGGCCGGGGTCTTTCTGTGTGGAGTTTGCATGTTCTCCCCGTGTTTGCGTGGGTTCCCTCCGGGTACTCCGGCTTCCTCCCACCGTCCAACAGAGCTGTACAAGTATTAACTGGAAATGAAGAATATAGTGACCAGTGTTGTGCAATCCACATTATGTCTTGTGCAGTGCAAATATGCTTAAAGTGATTTAAGTGATGAAGTGAAAACAAAGTCCAGAATGTCCAGTGTGTGTAAGAACTTATGTGTGGGTCAGTACTGTGTGGTGGTGTGATTGAGAGACCGTATCGCCTGCGGGAAGAAGCTCCTCCTCAGTCTCTCTGTGTTGGTCTTCAGGGAGCGGAATCGCTTTCCTGACCTCAACAGAGAGAACAGTCTGTTCTTCTTCATAACTCCTGCAGATCTCTGTGGCTCTTAGTTAACCACAGTTTGTGGGCTCCTGTTTGTCCACCTGCTTTTTAAGCACTGATCATAGATTGTGGATCAGATTAAGATGTGTCCATGGGCCCAAGATTTTAATTTGGGGATCTTTCCGAGGCTCTGTGTTGTCTTCTGACACGGTGCTCCCATCAGGCTGGAAAATGCTCCTGGCAGGTTGGAAGAAGGTGGTTTTTAGTGTGGTCGGTCCTTAAAAAGCAGAACAGGGATCAGCTCAGACATGGTCGGTAGTAGGGCTGACCACAAAGATTATTTTGATGTCGACTAGTCACCGATTATTTTTTCATTAGTCGACTAATCAGATCATCATCCACTGGACGTAAAACGTACAGCTATTGCACCAGCAGCATCTGCTCTTATATAACTATCATTAGCTTACAGCTTTAAGTGTTTAAGGTCTGTGCTAACTAAAAATAAAGACAAGATGATAGTTTATTCAATTTTAATGAAATTTGCAGATTGTTTCGGTGAAGTTTAATAAACTCCTTGCTATCTAAAATATAACAGGACACCGGAGTATAATTCTCCAGCATCTCACACTTCTGATAATCAGCTGTCTGCTTGACTTTATTCAGCTGTGTAAAAACTATAACTTTATCTCAGCCAAACCGATTTACTCAAAAAAAAAAAAAACCCAAACAACAACATGTTTAAGTTTTCCAAGTGACTTGTATATCATGTTTAACCTGAGTAGAGAATAAAAATGTCCAGATAGGTTTAACTTCAAACACCTGAACCCGGCAGGTAGTTCTGAACGGTCTGTAGGCCTGCGTGCTTGCATGTGTGAGGCTCTGAACGGTTCTGCTTGTTAACACTAGCACAGTGACATTATGCAAACATTATTTGGACAAACATTAAATGTTTATGCTGATATAAACTTCCTGTATTTCCTTCATATGGGCCGTTCCTGTGAAACGTTCCCTCCTGACCCCTCACAATCAGCTGTAGTACCTTCATAGTATGAACTGCTTGTGTTTAAACTGTGCTGATGAACTGTGCTAAATGTTCTGAACTATATAGCTAAGAGGGCTATGAAACGAGTAAAAAGTGCTGCATTTGGGCCAATATTTCTTTGTACTTTGAGAGCCTGTAACCCTAAAAACACTCAGGTGGAAAAATTTTTGGCTTCATTAGAAGAAGAAAATCCCCAGTACTCGATGTTTAAGTGTTCTACTTGTCTTAAAAAATATTTGACCAAAGCTGAGAAAGAATTTGAAATGTGTTTATGATGTGCGCGCTGTGCAAACTGATGTGAAAACGAAAGAAATGAGCCCACTCAGATCTGCTGCTTGGATCTGTAACATTCTCCAAGGCTCCACATCTCCGGCCTGGTCCCACAGATTCAAATCAAGGAATGGAAAAAGGAAGTCTTTACATTTTTTACATTTTCATCATGCATGTCATATTTCAACATATTTCCATGAGAGTTGGCAAACACACAAACATCTTTGTAAGAAGGAGCGAAATATGAATTCTGCTCATATTTGGTTATGGAAATGATTCAGTATAAACATGGAGGGAAGACCTGGACAGAGGTCACTTTATGGATCGTTTGTCAGGATGTGACTCGGTTTCGCTGGCGCACATCTGCTTTTGTCGTTCATTCATTAGGAAAGCAGCGTGATGAGGAAAGAGACAACAAACCCCCACAGCTGTGCGAGTGCTGTCGGGGGGGGTTGTTGTCCAACACTCGAGCCACAAACAGGAAGAAACCTTCCCACCATTCAGCCTCACATGAGGATTCACACTTATTCCAGCTACAGACCTCCACAGCTGGAACTTTTATTTATAGTTTCAGAGCTGATGTATTCCGTTTAAAGTTTGCAGAGGACGAATTTAGAAAGATGGAATTAAAAAAACGAAAAGATATTTATCAGTTATTTAATAATTAATCCTGAATGACTTCTGGTAGCAGCTGGATTTTTGGGAGCTGGAGCTTCTCAGCAGCTGGGTGAGCCTGAGTTAACATCTGGACAGATACAATACAAAGACCTGCCATCTACAAAGCCAAACACCCGCCATAAGATGGAGGCTGAAATCCTTCCTTTTAGTTCGAGACCCAGAGTCTGCCCCGCAGGCAGCTGCAGAGACTTTCATTGGTTGTTGACAATGACCTTTGACACACCCCTAGGAATCTATTCTATTCAATTCAGATTTATTTATATAGCACAAAGGCATAACAACTTTACATTTTAGAGCAAAGACCCTGCAATAATACAGTGAAAACCTCAACAGTCAGACTGAGTGAGCACTTGGCGACAGTGGGAAGGAAAACTCCTTTTTCAAAAATCTAGAAGTTCTAAAGAATAAAAACGATGGGGGTTAAAAATAGGAGAATTTCCTTCCATATGCACTCGCACAGCTCAGCTGAACTCAAACACAACTACCCATGAGTGCTGCTGGTGGGAAGGGGACGTCGTTATTTAATGACGTGTTGAAAAACCGTGACACCTGGCTGGAAACCTCACAGTAAACTTTCGAGACACTTTCAATCAAACGCTGCCAAAAAAGGAGCAGAGGAGGAGGAGGAGCTTTTCCCATGTTTGGTTTGATGGTATCTGAACCAGCTGTTTGCACAGAGAGAGGATGGGAGCGATTTCTCGGGATATTTAAGGAGCTTTGTTGCACAGCTGTTTTCTCGGCCCTGCGCTGCAGTGAAAGTGTTATTGCTCTCGCACGTTAAAACACGTCAGACCCTCAGGAGCACAGCAGGGGCTTTGGTCACAGACCCTCTCCTCCCCCATGCTACTCCTCCCCTCTTTGACTTTCCCTGGAATTTCAGAGGAATTCTGCTCCCAATTCCTAATAAAAAGCCTGCAGGGAAACTCTGGCAGCTGCTCGTATCTGCAAACAGGACTGAGTGTTACCAGCATACAGCAGCACATCCTCCAAATATTTCAATATTTGCCAAAATGGATCGTTATATATTTACCAGTTGTAAAAAAAACAAAAAACAAGAGTTCTCTGTTGATTTGACAACGTCATGCTGATCACCTGATGTGTTTGCAGAAAACTTGCTGGTCATCACCGTGGCAACAGAGGAGACGGACGGCTTCCTGCGCTTCATGAGGACAGCCCAAGAGTTCAACTACACTGTGAAGGTAACACACACACACAAGTTACACTGCTGGGTAACTTTGTGTTAAAGAGTAACCTGTGACCTGGTGAGGTTAGTGTCATTAAAGAGTAATCCATTACATCCCTGGCTGAGGTGCTGCTGATGTCTGATGCCACACAGTGCAGCTCTGACTGCAGTAAAACGTCTTTGTTTAAGGTGCAGGAACAACTCCAGCGGAGAAAAATAAAACTGTTTCTGTTTTTTTGTGCTGCAGATCCTTTAGAAACACTTTCAGTGATCACACGAGCAGATCAGCTGTCAGAGGATTTATTGGATGCAAATGAGTTTAATGATATGACGGTGGTGTACAGGTCCTGGGTCTGGGCGAGGAGTGGAAGGGAGGCGACGTCGCTCGGACGGTGGGTGGAGGTCAGAAGGTGAGATGGTTGAAGAAGGAGGTGCAGAAACACTCGGAGAAGACGGAGCTCGTCATCATGTTTGTGGACAGGTAAACACCGTGTGTGTGTGTGCGTGCGTGTGTGTGTGTGCGCGTGTGTGTGTGTGTGTGTGTGTGTGTGTGTGTGCGTGTGTGTGATATACTTATCGTTCCCATCAGTCCTGATTTCTGTCTTTTCACAGCTCTACTCCTCCTGTTCTTTATCTTGTCTCAGTTTTCGCTGCTTTTGTTGTGTCTTTACTTTTTCTTTCTGACCTACTTTGACACACACGAGGACAAAGCTTTTCTCACAAAAATGAATGATATGAATTTTCGTATTGTTCGATTAGCAGATAAACAGTGAAATCAGAGCTCAGGCACCACCTGTGACCTGTGCAGGGATTTCACTGGTTCTGGGCTCCAGTTTTGTTACTGTTAACTAAAGTTAAAGTTCAGACAAGTCCAGAAATACAAACCCAGTCACGGAGGCCTGGGGAAGGATGGGTGGCCACTGGTTGTTAGGAGAAAAATGTTTCGTGACAAGTTAGCAAATGATAAACCATGAAGATGGAAGAAGCACACGGTGCTGCACTGAAAGCTTCATTTTTTGGATCGCTTCAGTCTTTAATAGATTTCCACGGTCTCCTGTAGTTTACATAAAAGACGACTTGCATGTAAAGACTCATTGACTCGCAACATGGCAGAAAAACCACACAATGGATAACTTTTGCCTTCAAAGTAAAACTTGCGACTTTAAAATGTATTGGCTGCAGTAGTAAATGTAAACTTTTACTTTGAAGCTAAGGTTCGGTCGACCTTTTTCAAGTTTCACTGTCACATGGTGGTAAATTAGCGAGCGTTTGCAGACAGGTCATCATCTTTCATGGCAATCTTCTTGCAACCAAAGCAGTCACAGGTTTGTAGTCCAGCGACCTCCAGTGGCCACTCACTAACCAGTTTTAGGGCGTACGAATACATTTTTCCTTGCAAAAAGGCTGGTGGTTCCCAAAACTGTCTGTGTAAGCTAGGTCGCAAATTGTGGACCAAAAATAACAAAATTAAATTAAAATACTATTGGGGCATTGGGTCAGAGTCTGTGAAGGTGCTCTCATTGCTCTAATAGCTTGAAAGAAAAGCGTCTGGACTCTTTAGTTGCTTGAAGAGTTTCCCTCTCATCCGAGAAGCTTCTTCAGTTCTAAGGTCAAATGGTGGAGAGTCCCAGATTAAACCCAGTGGAAATATCCCCCCAAAGAGGGACAAAGGACCCCCTGATGATCTCTACCTAATCACATGAGCCAAAGTGTGAAAGCGGGTGTGGGTCACAATCAGCCAGAGGTTTCGGGTGAGCTCATTGTGAAACCTGGCCCCACCCTATCATGTGATTTCCTGAGGTCAGATGGCCCAGGATGTGAGTGGGCGTTAAGGCGTCTGGGAAGGGATCTCAAAACTGGATTATAGATGGCAGAGAGTTGGTGTCGTAAACCCACCGCCTCTGTTCAAAGATGGTCGCTCACAGTGGACATAAATGGCTTCTTTCACTCCTCTTTCAAACCATCTGTCCTCTCTGTCCAAAATGTGAACGTTGGCATCCTCGAAAGAGTGACCTTTGTCCTTTAGATGCAGATGGACTGCTGGATGACTGAGAACCTTCACAGACATACTGTCTCCCTCTTATTCTGCCAAGAGAAGCCAAGTGTAATCAATCATGATCTCTAACAGGAAGTAAATATGCTTTGGCCTTGCCCAGCTAAAATACACTATAGAACCTTCAGCACCACAAAAATTTAACTGAGTGAATGCATATATTGCATATATTTGACCCTTAGAGAGAAAAGGTTGGAGAAAATCCAAAACACAGTAAATTCAAACTCAATTGAGTTTCTTTTGGTAATGTCTGATGTTTGCTGCGCAATTCTTCCACCCTGAAAAAGCCTGGGACAGTTCAAATAAATCATGGAAAGTCCAGAATCGCCATGAATTCATGCCCTTGAAGACTGTATTTAAACCTCTGACCACAACTGTAAAACCCCCATTTCCTCCAGTATAACCCAGTTGTGGAACATCACAGAGACGAGGTGATCATCTGGTAGAGGGGAGACCACAGCAGGAGCAGGAGACCCCTCTGTGTCCTGTTTTAGGTTTTAATGAACACCTTAAACTCTGTACTGGAGCTGCTGTAGGCGGTCATTACTTCAGACTTTCTGGAAAGAGACGGATAAAGTTGGGAATGAGCCACACTCGACTGTGGAGGTCTGCAGCTCACGCTGAACTCTTACTGTAATTTCTTCCATTTATCGTCCTTTAAATGTTTTATTTTTCCTGTTTACATGTAAGCTGACGTGGCTCTCACTCTTTCTAGCCACTGCTCAGTGTTCAGTCCTGATTGTTTCTGTCATAAACATGCTCTCTGTCTGCTTATCCCACACATTCAAACTGTTGCAAACAGTAACAGGCCCCCCTCTTTCTCTCTCCATGCAGTTACGATGTGATCTTTGCATCGGGTCCTGAGGAGCTGCTGTCCAAGTTTTCCCGTTTGGGTCACAAAGTCATTTTCTCAGCTGAGGGTTTCTGCTGGCCTGACCAGCGCCTGGCCTCCAAATACCCCGAGGTGCGTACTGGGAAACGCTACCTGAACTCAGGAGGTAAGGAGCTCGCTGCTATTCCTTTAAAATACTATAAAAAGTTTAAAGCAGTAAGTAACACACGACTTCTTGCTCTTCAGGGTTCATCGGCTATGCTCCAGAGATCAGTGCAATTGTCCAGCAGTGGAAGTACAAAGACAGCGATGACGACCAACTTTTCTACACCAGGATCTACCTGGACAAGACGCACAGGGTAAAAACAACTTCGCAAACATTAAAAAAACAAAAGTAACCCACAGTTTTATAGCCACTGTTGGAGCCACTAGAACAAGTCGCAGTCACAACAGGAACATTTTCATGTAAATACTTTTTCTGTACCAATTGTAATGCAAGTTAAAGAACAAGACCTCCTCACACTCTGTTCCCTCCAATGACAGGATAATGGCTGCAGTTCACTTTGCATTTCTTGTTACCATTAGTAACAAGTAACATTAGTCTGAGGTTGGCTCCTTTAATGTTACCTCAGGTCGACGGTCTTTGACGTTGCAGACAAAACGAGTTAATCTGTACTGCTGGGTAAAAACTGAATTGTTTTGAACATATTCTTAGAAAACTAGGCCAGCAGTGATTTCAGAGAAGAAGAGTTTTTGAATCTCAGATATTCGCCCAGCTTGTCATGTCTGAATTTATCTGTAAAAGTCTAAATCTTGACAAAGCTGCTCTGTTTATTATTGTCACATCAGACCAAGTTTAACATGACCCTGGATCATCGATCCCGGATCTTCCAAAACCTGAACGGAGCTGTTGGTAAGAAACACAAATATGTGAGAGCTCAGTTTACACGTGAACCAGCTCTGTCTCCATCCAGCTGTTAGTCAAAGAGGCTACAATCCTGTTAATGCAACTCTAAGCCTGTTGTTATGAGGGGGGAGATTAGCTACAGAGACCAAAACAACTTTTTGTATCAGGCTGTAAACATGTTTATTTCAGTCTGTGGGGGATGACTCACTTTTACAAGCACACAGTTTAAACCTGAGTAAAAAGTAGAGGATCGATAATAGAGCCCTGTGAAGCTCCACGATTTGTAAGGAAACATTCATTCTGGTTTTTGTTACTCACTCTACTGGTTACTTCATCCTGAAAACCTCTGATTTGAATGTGAAATACTTCAATTCAGATATTAAAAGGTTTATTATACATGTGTATTCATGCCTTTCTGACATAAATCTGTCCAACTTTTTCAACGTGCTATTACTGTACTCAGGCTCTTATGAGGATATATCTTTGGTCTGACTGAATCAAGGTGTGTCGTGTTTGTTTCTACGGTAAAGTTGGACATTTTAACACGAGCTTATGAGGACTGACTTCCCACTGGAGCCTCAAGTGGACATTTGAGGAACTGCTGTTTCTTATTGAGCAGAAACACTTACACTAAATCTCCTTTCTAGATGAGGTCGTCTTGAAATTCGAGAGGGCAAAGGTCAGAGCAAGGAATGTCGCCTACGACACGCTTCCTGTTGTTATCCATGGCAACGGACCCACCAAGGTAACACGACAATGTGATGGTAAAACCAGAGCACAGACAGATTTTGTGATCAGGAGTCAGGTGTGACGTGTTAAGCTGGGCAGACACTGCGATTTCTTTCAGTCGTGTTATTCAGCTCCTGCTCAAACTGCACGATTGACTCGCAGGGGTTAGAAGTTCGTAGGTCGCGAGGGTCTCACACTATACGGCCCGATGCTCTGATGCGACCTGAGTGCTCACACTGTGCTTCCGTAAAATGAAGCTTATAACACAAAATCTGTCGCTCGCTCTGTCTTTCACTCACACGGACACACCACCACCATCAACTTTGCTAAATTGCTAATGAAAAACATGATCAGGCAGCTGTGATTGAGCAGCAGTGTAAATCCAACTATTTTCACGGTTGTTGTGGTCGTGATAATTTTGTGAGGCCACATCGAAAAGGCTCGGATGAGCTTTCCAAAGTTGTACAAGTTGTGCCTCCATCGCTTGTGTCCAGATCACACGCTGCACAGCTGCTCCGTCATTTTCACCGACATCTATGTGTTTGCACATGAGCAGTGTGAGCGGCTGCGGTGACAACCTGTTTGAAATCCTCCCGACCAAGCGATTGATGGTCGTGAGGTGTTAATCGCTTCTCGTTACCCCACGTATACACGATGAAGGCCAAACTCGGGCCGATCCCCAAAACGGTTGCATGACTGAAATATCGGCTCAAAATGGCCAAATATCGCACAGTGTAAGCCCAGCATTAGAGTAAACCACTGTGCTGCTGTTTAAAACTAAAGACTCGTTGATCTTTAAAGCCTCACACTTGAAACTGTTCCTGCCTATCATTAAAAATCTGATTATCAAACACAACACATATATTTAATAATTCTGCACATCTGCTTGTCTCTGCAGCTGCAGCTGAACTACCTCGGTAACTACGTCCCCACGGTGTGGACCTATGAAACCGGCTGCGGGATTTGCGACGAGGACCTGCTCTTCTTCAGTGAGGTGCCTGCACCACTCAGTGGAGGACATAATGAGGAGAAAAGGTTTTCCTGTCAGTGTTTGAACTGTACGTGTGTGTTTGTGTGTTCAGGACGAACAGATGCCTCTGGTCTACGTCGCTGTTTTCATCGAACACGCAACTCCCTTCATGGAGGAGTTCCTGGAGCGCCTGTCCACTCTGAACTACCCAAAAACGAGGATTCGCCTCTTCATCCACAACAACGTACGATGCACACTCGCACAGAGTTCCAGTTTCACTGCTCTCACTGGAACATCAGAGGGAGGAAAAAGATTCACAATTAAAGAGTCAGAATTGTCTCACTGAGAGATTTTAGGCAACTTTGACACAAGGAAAAGGTTCCTGACTGTGGCTCAAGCAGAGAGTAGTTTGAGTAGCCTTCAACTGTGAAAAATGTTTTGCCTGTTCACTAAATTTAGAGCCAAAGTTAATTTTTGCAGCATACAGAACTTCCTTCCTGTGTCATGTGCTTTCTGACCTGTTGTGTCCCTGTACTGCAGGTCGTGTACCACGAGCGTCACATCCAGAAGTTCTGGGAGCGTCACAGGTCTCTGTTCCCAGACGCCCGGGTAGTCGGACCAGAGGAGAACCTGAAGGAGGACGAAGCCAGAACCATGGCTGTGTGAGTGCACAACCTCTAAGGACATTATAAAAACTTTAAAACAGTAAAATATAAGAAGTCCTGGAAAAAGGAGATATGACACCAAAACGAAAGGTAGGTTTCAAAGATGTTATCAACACTGTCAGCAAAAGTGGTCTCAAATATGTACAAATATTTAACTATTTTCATTTTTAGTACCAACCTTTAAAACCTTTATTTATTTTAAAATAAGGCAGAAATAAACAGTAGTTTTCCTTCTGTGGTTTTATTTGGATTTATGTACAGCTCATAGTGTTCATCAACTGCATGTTGCAGAACTTTGCCAACATATAAATGAAATAAAAGTGAGCAATTAATTCATCTGAAACAAAAGTTCAAATTTAGGAAAATCCAAAAGATACGATAAAACCTAAATCCCCAAATAAGCACCTGCAAGAGGCAGAGAATAAATTCTGAGGACAAATATACGCTACAGGTGGAAACAATCAGGGAATCGGGAGGAAGACAAAGACAGGAAATAAAAGGACAAAAGACACGCAAAGATCAGGAAAATAAAGGTAGACATTATGATGAGACAGAGAAACATAAAAAACATGGAAAAACAACCAGGAATTGAGCAGTTTTCACTGCTGTATACAACCTTGAATCTCTTTCTTTCCTTAAAACCCAGCATTCGCAACCAGGACTTGGTAGGAACCTCAAGCAGGACATTTAAAGACGGAAATGAGGCAGAACAAAACACTTAAATTGCTCTGTGAAGCTTATTTATAAACCAGGAAGTTAAATCTGTTTAATGAGAGGAGCTAATTTAGAACAACTACATTAAAAAAAGGTCAGATTCCTTCTGTAGTAAGATAAAAAAAATACGTCTGACCGTCACCTTTATGGAAACTCTCTAAATACGAAGGTAATGAACCTTCCTGGCTGTTTGTTTGACTGCAGCGAGGTGTGTAAGAAGGATCCAGAGTGCGACTACTACTTCAGCATCGACTCAGATGTGGCTTTGACGAACCCCGACATCCTGAGGATCTTGATGGAGGAGAACAAGTACGTAGAAGCTGTGTTTACACCGTCAGTAAAACCCTGAGCACATCTGCACTGGATGAGACTCAAAAACTAAAACAAAAGACTACAAAAAATGTCGCATATTTGTTGATAAGTTTTTAAAAACTGACAGCCAAATATTTAAATGCTTTTCAGGCCAACGAGGGTTTCGTTGTGGAGATTAAGCTTATGATCAGGACTTCTTCATGGTGACTGATCCAGGATGGATCATTTCAGATTTTCTTTTCGTGACGTTTGGTTCATTTTTGCTATTTTCCTCCTGCCTGTGATGGTATTTGTGTCCAGACTATCACTCCAAGGTCAAATTCAGCTTTCCTAAACAGCTCTGACACTAACCGAGAGCTCAGGCCACATTTTGCCTCAACGTCCATTACAGGCTCTACCCCAAATCAAGATACTATCCCAAGCTCTAATACAGATCTCTTCCAGCTTAGACATTAACCCCCAAAGCTCAGTCCAGTCTCTGTGCCAAGGTACCATCTAGACCCTAATAGCATAGAGGGTGTACGAGATGAGGACCATTAGTGTAAATCCAAGGTTCAGTTCAAGCTGTCTGGAGTTTAATGGATGCCTGAATGTTAACAGCAACACTGATTATTCTACTGGAGCCAAATAACTTTGACTATTTTGAGCTCACTGTTTGATTTTAAAAACGGCTAATGGCTTCAGACTAAAGGAACCTGCGTCTATTTTAATACTCTCAGACTACTTTCTGCTACTTCTTTCCAGATATTAGGCGCTATCAGTATTCAGGCTTTATGTTAGATTCTGTTGGTTTTTATTTTAATGCAGTTCCCTGAAATCCTTTGCTGTTCTTGCAGGTCTGTCATAGCACCCATGCTGTCCAAACACGGAAAGCTGTGGAGTAACTTCTGGGGCGCTCTAAGCCCTGAAGGATACTACTCCAGATCTGAAGATTACATTGAGATCGTCCAGGGCAAGAGGGTGTAAGTAACACACAGAAACTGGTTAATGCTGCCTATTGTGGCCCAGTACACTGTCACAAAAGAGATAATTTCAAGTTTAAATAAAGGTTAAATGAATGAAACAGAAGCACAAAACCCACCTATAGTTGTTTATCCATTTCTACATTTTAAGGTAATAAAAAAACGGGTCAAACTGATTCAGTGATTTTATTTTAGATTGTTCTATCGGTTTGTCATAAATGTTCCATTATTTAGTGAATAGATATGTCATAATGAAAATAATAATAATGATGTATATGTTGCAGTTGGTGTGTTCAGATTTTAATTGTAAAAAATATGAGAGACTCTACATATGTTTTTAGTTTTTTCATTGAACGAATGAGCCCTCATGTGAAAGCGAGTGATTTCTAGTATCCAGTGAAGAGGTGACTGTTTAACATCTGGTTAAACCCAAACCAACCCCAACCTTAGATGGGTTTCCCATTAAAGAAAAAAGTGATTCTCCTCCTTTCAGCTGATCTCTTGCTCTTAAGTGCCACGGTTGTTTCCAGTTGTTGAGATTTTGCTTTGGCTATTGTTTTGGGGTCACTGGTGTTTCGGTTTCTTTGATCCCTGTGCCAGATTCTATAGCATAGATAACCAAATGTGGGATTCAAACAGGCAAAAATGGCAAAAAAAAAAAGCATTTGGCAGATTAGAAAAAGTCCAGAAAGTCAGCAAGTCCAACTACAGATGAATCCATAAGACTTAAAAACCAGCACCAAACTCTGAGACGCGACATCCTGTCTGTAAAACAACCTTCTGCCTGTGTTTGTGCAGAGGTCTGTGGAATGTGCCGTACATCACTCAGGTCTACCTGATCAAAGGCAGCGTGCTGCGGACTAAACTGTCCCAGGTGAGCCTGTATATGGATGAAGGGGGCATGGACGCTGACATGGTGTTCTGCAGGAGCATCCGAGACCAGGTAACACAAGCGTTCTCTGCTTTTAACTGTAAGCACAGTCAGAGTGGATTACAAAAAAGCTCTTTTGTAAGCAGCAATGATGTTGTTTCATTGAACTTTATACAAACAAAACTTAATATGTCCACAGGGAGTCTTCATGTATGTGTCCAACCGTGACGAATTTGGCCGTTTGGTGGCCTCGTCCAATTACAACACGTCCAGGCTCCACCCAGACATGTGGCAGATCTTCGACAACCCTGTGGTCAGGAAAATGTACATGAACACTCAAATTAGATGATGTGGGTAAAGCTAAAACAACTCAGACTGTCTGTCTGTATTTGCAGGACTGGAAGGAGAAGTATGTCCACGAAAACTACTCCAAGATCTTTGAAGATGAGAAGACTTATGTAGAGCAGGTAATAAAGTGAGGAAGGGGAATCAGGAACCAGAGGCAAAAAAAGCCCACCTCCCATGTAGAGTATTTTCAGATTATTATTAATGATTGTTACAGAATCATCGTGGGTTTAACAATCTCTCTGTATTTCAGCCCTGTCCAGATGTTTACTGGTTTCCAGCTTTCTCAGACAAAATGTGTGACCATATGGTAGAAACCATGGAAGACTGTGGCGAGTGGTCTGGTGGAACGCACAAGGTAAACACTTATTCTAACTGTCACACAAGGGCAGAAGTAAGTACTAAGACTTAACAGTTTTGTGTTTTCTGTGTTTCTAGGATGAGCGTCTGGCTGGCGGTTATGAAAATGTCCCAACTGTGGATATCCACATGAACCAGATCGGCTTTGAGAAGGAGTGGCTCAAGTTCCTCAAAGATTATATTTCCCCCGTCACTGAGAAACTCTATCCTGGCTACTACCCCAGGGTACGGTAAAAGCCTAACCCCAGTCTCACGTTCAGACTCCCTACCCCACCAAGGAGTTCAATCCACAACCTCCCTCACGGGAGAGCCCAGAGCTTACTCCAAAGTATAGTTTACACTCTAACCTAAGGGTTCAATTCAAGACTTTGTGCCAAGGTATTGCTCAGGAGATCCTAATCCCACGGTACAGTTTAGACCCTCTGAGTCCACACTTTAGCCTAAAGTGTAGTTTAGATCCAAATCTTGGTTTTCAGTGTAGAGTCTTTGCCAAAGTACCATCAATAGCCTAACTCCCACCTAAATATACAGACCAAACCCTAGGTTTAGACTCGATACCAAGGTACTGTCAAGACCCTTACGCTAAGATACAGACCAGACGTTAACCAGAGGGTCGGGTCCAGACTCAACATTAAGGTTAGAGTCACCCCATGGGTTGAGGTACTGTCCACACAATAACCATAGTGTTCAAGTTCCAGATACGTTTATCATTCAGAGCCTTCCTCTAAGGTAGGGTGCACACCCTGAACACAAGGTGCAGTCCATCAGAATAACTCCTTAGCGTCCTCAGAGGTTCTCTCAAGACCTCACCCAAAGTTCAGCCCAGAAATATCTCATGATCTCAGACCGATGCTTACCTCGAAATCAATCCCAGATATTGAGCCACTACAAAGGTTTTGACAGTGCAGGCATTACAGGAAAAAAACCTCAGTATCTGCCCCAGGGTACAGTCAGGGTACACTGTGCTCTACTGCACTCTAAGAGAATACAAATCCACAATGCTAAGGAGCTATACATTAATCATGTTTTTCTTTAGAAAGTTTCTGAGTCAGATTTTTATCTGATGTTGGGAACATTGTTGTGTTTGTGCTGTCTTTTGTTAATCCTCTTAAAAATGATCTGGTACTGTCTACATGCAGGCTCAAGCCATTATGAACTTTGTGGTGCGTTACCGTCCAGATGAGCAACCATTATTGCGGCCACATCATGACTCCTCCACCTTTACTATCAACATCGCCCTGAACAGGAAGGACATTGACTACGAGGTAACGCAGCCTGCTGATCTAAAGATGAATAAACAAGAAGCCAAAGAACATGCTATCCTGAATAATTTCCCTAAAGCTCTGCCTTTCTTAATGCAACATGTGTACTTGTGTCAGGGTGGAGGTTGCAGGTTCCTGCGGTACGACTGTAAGGTGGAGTCTCCTAGGAAGGGCTGGTCCTTCATGCACCCAGGTCGACTGACACACTACCACGAAGGCCTGCGCGTCACCAAAGGGACCAGATACATCATGGTGTCCTTTGTCGACCCCTAAACATGCAGAGCGTGTGCATAAAAGGCTGCTGGTGTGTCTGTGTGAGCATGAGAAGATTAGCCAACCTAATCATCATATTCATAATGGAGGAAAAGACGTGATGACCTTGAATGCATCATGTTATTATTTCACTGTGTCCTTATTTCAGGTGTACATAAGATTTGACTTATCATCGTTGACATTTCAGAGTTTTCTGTTTTTTACCTTGTTTTTATTCCTGACACTAGTGAAGCAAATAAAAACGGGAGATTTGTGGTCTTGAAGGTATCGCTGTCGGACATTTCAAAATAAGAGTCTCATGCTTAAAATCAGTTGTCACCGTGCTGCCTTACGTTTAAACGTTAACTAAATCTATGCAAGCAAAACACTCCAAGCTGTGTTTCAACAATCAGCTGTTACACTCCAAACTCTGAAAAATTAATGCCACCTGTTGTGCCAAGTAGAGGGTGTTACCTGTATTAGTGATGTGCTCGAGGGTAAATCCACCTCAAAGACAAGTCTGCTGGATTTGAGCATCAATATTCTAGACGTGCAAATCCTCAATATCAGTTAATATGATACAGAGAAGAAAGATGGGTATAAAGATGCTTTAAAGAAAACCGTGTGAATGATGTGCCAAGAAGTCTATATGTTTGGTAAAAGTCTGTAAAAACAAGATTTAAGCAAGTGGAGCTCCACTTTGAGGAGTTTTTAGACTCTTTGTAAACTCTAAAGGCCTTTTATGTATTTGTTTTATTCTTTGTTGTTTATTCTTGTTTTTAAAATTTACATGTCCTCCTTAGGTTTCCATGGGGTAGTCATCATTAGGGTGTGAAGCGCTGCCTCCTCTTGCAGGATTATGTCTTTATTTAAAAAATGCTGTGATGGTTTTTAGTCTGAGGTGCAGGGTTTCCACCCAGCCTCTGGTTTTCTTCTATACGTGCCTGTTTATCAAAAGTCTCTGGCTTTGTAAAAACTGCATTAAATTATTTGTTGATGACTGACTGAATAAAGTTTTGAGATTTTAATAAAAAAAGACCTGTCACATAGTTTAAGTAGTCCTTTTTTGGGGCTATCAAACTGTCAAGAAAACGACTCTGATTTTTACTCTAGTATTTATGTTTTTACTTTAAGAATATTCTTATTTACTTTTGCGAGTTTGTGCTGGTGGCACTAACTGGCAGTACTTGTCTTACTGTAGTACCAGTATTTCCCCCATCAGTGCACTGTTACTGCACCATCCTATGTTACAAATTGGTATTACAGAAAAGTATGACCTGGCCTGTCTGGAGTCAAAATAAAGAATTTAAATACAGGTGTAGCCAAGGTGAGGTTACCTACAGCTTTGAAGCCTTGATTTTAGTGCTTTTGCCACCACTATATAAATTATTTTCTAATTGCATCACACAGAGACAATCTGTTGAGTAGCATCCAAAAAAACCTATTTCACTCACAAACTTGGAGAATAAATTTCTTGGACAGTGTGTCAATTGATTGCATAGGAGCCGTATTATTGGTTAGAAAATTGCACTAAAAATGGTGCAAAACTGTCAGTTAGGTGCAGTGAAGTCTAACAGACAGCTAACCTTAAAATCCTAACCCCTGAAAGCGTACCTTCACTCGGTGCTGATTGGTGGATCTCTGGTCCACGGAAGCAGCAAAAGAAATCTTTGAAATGGACATTTTAATTGAAGACAGCATTTTGATTGGAAGGATTGCACACAGTACATTTACCCCAGTATTTTAAACCCTGATGTCTAACATGAATAATACAACTTTTAAAGATCATATATATGTGACAGCAAGTGGAATCCTAATCTACCAATCAGTATTGGGAAAAAACTGTGGTCAAGAGAGAAAAAGTTCAAGAACTGCTGTTTAGACGCTCCCGGCTGAGCTATAGCCACAGCAATAGCTACGCAAGTACCCTAATTATTCAATTCAACACTTACCTCTTGGATATCAGCTTTCACTCCTTATACCTTTGAGCTTTAGTATTCAGAACTCTTAAGTGGCGAGACAAGATACCCTAGCAACAACAAAGTCATGGATTGAAGTCCACACTCCAGCCTGCATGACCAGACATTTGGTTAAATTAATGATTTTTTTCTTTCTCTAAAAATGAACTGAACATTTTTAATTGATGAACAAATATAAATCTGCAGAGCCTTGTTCTGTACTTTATTTCAGGGTCTTCTACATGGTTCAGGAGCTGGTGAGGGGTGATGCGTTTTTACACTTTCAGCATTCATAACATTTAGCTTGTGACACTGTATTTACATAATTATTAATACAGAGAATTAGAGTTCATAGTCTGGTTGACACGTTGCTCATAAAGTCAGCGAGAAACCCTCGGATTGGCCGGTTTGGTGGGTGTAGTGGAGTCAGACGCCTGAAAAGAAAAATTTAAGAATTTAATTCAGATCATTTAATTCCTTTAAATTTATCCTTCCAATTTAACTTTGTCTCAGAAAACCGACACATCCCTGGTTGCTTTAGGAAGTCACTCTTTGGATGGCCCCAGTGCTGAACCATATCTGCAGGTTTACAAGTAACACATGCCGCCATCCAGACGACACCTTTCTTACTCCAGCAAGACGATGCTAAATCAAATTCTAGTAATGAGTAAAGCTGTTAAACTGGCCTGTCTGTCCAGAACCGTCAGCCACTAGAAGCATCTCAAACTCTATGAAATCAAAGTAGGTCTATATGGAGCAACTGAAATACATCAGTGGAAAGATTTGCCTTTCAAAGGATTACAGGTGATCAGACATTTTTTAAACATAAACAAAATTTCTCAGTGTCATCGTTTCACACATTGGTTATGAATGTTATAAAATAAATGGATAAAATAAATAAAGGCTTTAAAATGTTTCTGAATCTTTACATCATGGCTGCTGTGTTGTAAGGTTTTAATAAGGTTAGTTTGTAGTCTTAATGAAAAGAAGGAAAGCTGGAGAGCCAGACGGAGAAACGTTGTTTCTGCTCACCTGTCTTGATGCTCTTCCTCGCCCTGAGAAAACGGTGGTCATTCCCTTTTGCGCGGGGACGTGTCGGAGGGAGCGGTTTTTGGATTCCTTCAGTTCAGAAAGGAGCTCGGGGCTGGACAGTGACAGTGACAGACGAGCTGAACAAAGACAATAATTTTAGTTTTCATATGGGTCCAACCAAATCTCTAAAACACAAAATGCCACACCCAAGAGTGGAGCCTGTTTGTTTTACATCAGCACAATAAAACAGAGATATGTTTTCTATTAATGGGTCCTCTCCACCAGGGCGAGCTAGTCACTTCACATAGGTTAGGACAGTACTTCCAGCCGGCTCACCTTGTCTGTCCTTGAAGCGAGGGGACGGCGAGGGGGATGAAGAACTGGAGGGGGAGGAGGAAGGAGTGAGGCTG
This sequence comes from Haplochromis burtoni, assembly GCF_018398535.1. NCBI lineage: Eukaryota > Metazoa > Chordata > Actinopteri > Cichliformes > Cichlidae > Haplochromis > Haplochromis burtoni. Next base: position 186,906 of record NW_024583036.1, read on the forward strand.
AAGGGGGAGGCCACAGGGGAGGTGGTGGAGGAAACCCCGCTGGATTCACTGTCGTCGCTGTGAGGCTTAAATTTGTTCCGACGCTCTGGAAAGACAAAGATAAGAAGACATTTGTGGCTGTTTGTGCTTGAGATTTGGGGTTTTGCAATTCTTCTGTGGTAGTTTGATACAGACACCCAGGACCACCCGGGCCCCTCAGGGCCCTGTTTCAGGTTCTGTTCAGTTATCCATCAACACAAAATTGAACCTTGGAAAAAGGTTACCTCTTAGAAACTCTGCTTGCAGCTCAGGACTTCTGAGAGACAGAGTAAAAGGAGGAGGAGGGGGAGTGGATGAAGAGGAGTTCAGCTGGGTTTGTTTCTCAGTTCTGATCGAGGTAGATGTTGATGCCGGTGATGATGATGATGATGATGGAGGAGGTGGTGCTGAAGAATTCATGATGAACACCTGCAGTGAGACAAGCTTTAGTGAAGTTTTAATATATACATTTACTTATAAACAACATTTCACAGTTTTTCAATTTAACTGAATTTTGCTTATATAACATCACCTCAAGGTGCTTTATATTGTAAGGTAAAGACCACAACAATAGCACAGTGGCACACTGAGAAAAAAAACTCCCTTTTAACAGGAAGAACAGCTTTTCTCAAATCTTTGACAAGAAACGACGGCCTGGATACCAATCCACAATGTTCAGGTGAGGATGAGTCCAGGTGAGATTGTTTCTTGGGTTTTGAATTAAAAACATTTAGCACAGTGATGTGGGAAGCACACCTGCAGGGCTCGATGAAAGTTTCATTTTGCCTGTCAGATCAGTGATACTCAAAGGGGTTTTGGAAACAGATTTAAAGAACAAGAAAAATCAGTAACAGAGTGAGCAGATGAAGGCACAGCATTTTTGCCAACATTTTATTTTACTTTATTTACCAAATAAATACAATTTATTTTTAATAATAAAAGTAAGAAATGTTAGAGAATACCTGTTAAAGAACACGTGTAAGTATGAAAAAGCAGGAGATACCTGTCTGCTTATTTTTATTAAAAGGACATTAAGATTTCTTTTACTGAACAATATAATACTGATAAAATATGCGGACTCCCTTTTCTCATTCCTTCACATGATGCACTTTTCATTCGGTGGTTTGGACCTTCTAACTGCAGACAAGCTTCATTTATCCAAAAGAAATGACTCTTTGAATGCCTGTCTGTTCATTAAAATCTCTAACAAACATTTCTGCATCCAATACTGACTCTAACTTAACATTAAACAAATCCGATAAAGTTCAGTGGCATGCTGGATGATAATATGCTGACTGAATAACTGTTTAGGAAGGGTAAGCTCTGTATTAAAAGACAGACACAGACAAAACAGACAGAACTATGTTTTGTGATGGGAAGGTCTTTCACACAGCCCATGTGAGAAAACCAGATCTATGGTGTCCTACCAAAAACAGACTCAGTAACATGTCTCACAAAATGATATGACTCCATAATATTCATAATTTGAGGTTCAGGGGAACAACCTGCTTCATCAATTTACCATTAAAACAAAACTATGTCCAACCTTAAAATGGAAGATTAAAAAAAATGTCCAGGAGGAGAAGAACAACAGAATGATAAACAGGTTCTAGATTATAATTGTCTCTTTATACTGTTTTGTTCTTTCATTCTTTCCTATTTACTTTATTGTGTAGAGGTATGGGGAAATCATTGTAAAAATACACTAAATTCTCTTTTTATATTACAGAAAAGTGCATTTTGTATAATACACTGAGTTGGGTATCTTCATCATACAAATTTCTTATTTTTACAGTCAAAGTTTTGAAAACTCCATGACTTGGTTAATTACAATATAGCACAGATAATGTTTAGAGCTAGAAATAATCTATTACCAACAAATATTCAAAATCGTTTCAAGCAGAGAGATGGAGGCTACAATCTGAATGGGAATAAGATTTTTAAAAGATTTTTAAATAAGATTTGTGTGTCTGTGTGTAGGGCTCAATTGTGGAATGGGTTAGGGGCTAAGCACAACCAATGTCCAAACATCCAGTAATTTAACGTTCAATGTATAAAGATATGACTTTCATGCTGTACAGGGATGAGGGCAGCATTAAGCTACAAGAGGTGTATTGGCGACTGTCAAGCCTTTGAGTTGCCGCTGTTCAAAACATAAGTCAAGGTTCCAGATTAAAAACTTCTTTATTTGTTATCAAATCCTTAAAATCCGTAGAAAAACAGTGATCAAAATAAACATTCTAAGCTTGAGCGGTCAGCAAAAGTCGACTTCCCCCATCACCCACTCATTCACAAAAATTCCCTCGGGCTGTGAACAGGTGATATAGCAAAGCTATGCCTATCCACAACAAGGTGTTTTCGATATAGATATGTCCAAAAAACACAGACTAACAAATAACGCAGTTCTTAAAGATGATGGCGAGTCCACCACCAACAAAGGAGCACTATTTTGGACAGAGCTCAGTCAGATGATTAAATTCCAAATCGTGCTGCCAAGTCTTTGTTACGAAGTCCAAATTCTCTTGACTGAAGACATCACTGAGAAGAATGAAAGTAATAGAGCGAGCACTGGGGAGGGCTATCCTGGTGGCAAACGTGTGTCAGCAATCTCACAAACCGAATCGACAGGTGCCCGTGCAGATGTCATACCATCATAATCCACAGGTCACACAGGTTAAGGCTTGATGACCTGACAGAACCTCCCACAGACCACCAGGACACAGAAAAGCCACACAGATTTCTGAGTCTGACTACACCTTGCCTCCAAAGCTGTCTCAACTATGTTTCTTTGGACTGGGATTATCCCAGCCCCCAACCAGCAACAGATACAGGGGTTCAGCTTGGAGCATTCACCATGCACTTAGATCAGGTCAGTGGGCTGCAGCACTACACAAAAACTCTGGAAGAATGGCTTGATGTGCAAAGACTTCTATGCGAGAGTCAAAGCTGCCTGATTTTAGTGCCACAGACTTTTTAGAAACCAATGAGAGACACTCTTCTTCTTCTTCTTCTTCTTCTTCTGGTTGCTCCCTTTAGGGATCACCATGGCGGATCTGCCTACCTCACTAACAGCCTTCCTTCACTACATCCATAAACCTCCTCTGAGGTCTTCCTCTTTTCCTTCTGCCGCCTTTGTCCAATATATCCACCCTCTATTCTGTCTTGTTTCTAATGACTTTTATTTCTCTCATCTCCAGGGCATACCTCCACCTACTACCTACCACTCCTGACTTCCTCATCTGTAGTGCTCCTTCTCAGCATGAAGCTATACTGCTGCTCAATAGTCACCTCTCTTCTTAAAATAACGGCTCTTTCCTACACTGCATGCTCCTATCCATGCTCTAAATCCTTCCCTACTCAATCCTCCAATGGGTCCATAAGTTACAAACTGAACACCATGTTGTATTTGATAAGACCTGGAAGTGGAGACTGAGACCATAAATTCATTAGGAAAGTATTTACTGAGGTGAGAGATAAGTTGCGTAATAGTCTCATTTTCTCATAGACTTCCATACAATCGGACCCCAGATGTTGCCCCCTATAGGACATTAAGAAGATTGCAGGTTGAATGCACTTCAACAGTGGCTACATCAAAGACCTGCTGTTGGAGAATGTCGTTTTTAATTGATTACCTGAACAACAATATGTCTGCTGTGCAGTTAATTGTACTAGCAGACCATTCAAGAAGTCTGTGAATGAAATTCTTGGATTCTACTTGGACTCAGAACTAATGACCAGGTGTCTGTCTGCGTCTGTGTGATGCTCCTCAGTCTATGGATGCAGTCCAGAAATCAGTCTTCTATATACAATCAATTATTTTCGTTCTAAAACAAAGTAAATCAAATACTTTAAAATACTGCAGTGGGAAATGTAAGATCAAACGAGCGGCTCTGGATACTTCTTGGAGCGACTGCCATTAAGTCATCAGGAGGTTCAAACAGCTGAGTAACCACAGGTAGAAGCGATCACACTGACCATGAAAACTTTCCCTCCAACTTTGATAAACCATAATATTCTCATACAGAAGTGTGTTAGTGTTTTCACCTCATATATAAACACTGGCCCTGCTATGATGTCACAGGTGAGGCCTTCAGTCACATGACTGACCTCTGAGCTGGACCTGCAAGCTCAGATTGAACATAGCCGGGATCAGTGACAGAGGCATTAAATGTGGTCCCCCCTCGCCCCCAGCTGTGAATCTTTTCTTCCAGTTCTCCCAGTTTGTACTCACTGGCTGGTGTGAAGTTCCTCGGCTGGTCGCAGCGTTGTTGGTGGTGTGGCGACTGAGCGACAGTTTCCTGCATGCAGGGCAAAGTCTGCTCTGCTCCCTCCCTCCCTACACACACGCGCGCACACACACTGACACCTACACACACGCACAAGCCCGTTCAGCTATCTTAGTGAGGACATTGACATAATGCTTTCCCTAGCCCCTTACCCTAACCCTAACCATTAA